>NW_009747273.1:0-5524 GCF_000703405.1 Apaloderma vittatum | reverse complement strand
TGAGACTTGGACCAGCTTTGCAGGGCTCCCACTTGCCACTAGACTTTTTGTTGTGGGGCACTTAAGCATGTTGTAAAGGGGAGCTCTGTACCTACTCATTCTGCACCACTCGCTTGAGTGTATCAGGAATAGAGAAATCTGTTCTTGACAGCCCCAGTTAGTGAGCTGAGGGGTGGGAACAGCAGCACCTTACTCACCTGGTAGAGAAAAGGGGGAAAAGCAGCAGGTCGCCCCCATTTCAAGGCATCCCTTTAGGAAAGGCGCTCTTGTGCTTCTGCTTCAGAGAAGAATAACCTAACTCCCAGTGATTTATTTTAAAAACCCCTTACTGGAGTGCTGCAGCTGAGCAGCTCCAGCAGCACATTGGCAGGAGAGCTTGCTGAAGTCTTTTGTCTCTCCCTGAATGGCTGAAATTCATTACAGAGGGGCCATAAATTGGTAGAAACCCTCAAGCTGGGATGCCTCAGAAACATCCCAGGCCATTCAGAGCCTCGACTACAACTCTCCGCGCTGAAAAGCTTTTGCAGGGCTGGTGGCACTGATGGACAGTTAACGTGTGAGGGCTGAGAGCTGCGAGCAGGCACCTTTTAATGGAAACTGGATTAATAGACTCGGTGGGTTAGCTGTGAGGCCAGGATTAACTGGATAATTATCAACGTGACGGTGAGCTGTCTGTTCTGAGGACTGCCAGGGGAATGGGAGACAGCTTTAGTTTCATAGAATCGTAGAATCAGTTAGATTGGAAAAGACCGTTTGGCGGCGTGATACTCTGTTCATATGCAGGGGGAAAACAGAGGTGGGGGAGAAGCAGCCACCTCTGTGCTGATTTCCTCTGACCCTGCCCATCAGTGCCGGGCTCTCACTGCTCTCTCCTCCCTGCCTGTTTTATTAGAATACCACCCATTACTGCTCCTATGAGGCTTTATGCAAGACCTCCAGACTATATGTAAATTGAAATCTGTTTGCAGTGAGGGACAGCAAACTCTCTGTGCGGTCACTCAGGGCTGTGAAGGATCTGCCTGCTCCCAGGGGGTGGGGGCAGTGTCTCATCTCCAGCAGTGAGAGCGGGGAGCCCTGGGAAAGAAAACCACGTGTTGGAGAAGCTTCCCCACAGAATTTACAGTGAGATGGGCACTGACCCCTGGCCTAAGTATTCAATTCCATTAAAATAAATAATAAAATAATAATAATAATAATAAAATAAGCTGACTGTGTATCTTCATTTTGGTTCAGTTTCCTGGTCTCACTGCCATAGAATGGTGCACAGCACCTTTTTTTCTGCACCAGGTTCAGCTAAACTTTTCAAACTGGGCTAGTTTACACCTTCTGGAGCATAGCCATAGACAACTCTTCTTTGCTAAGTTCCTCCTGTCTTTTCATAAACATTAATTAACTACATTAGAGATTCTTCTTGCCTGGATTTGGATTTGATCCTGCAGTACTTTCCAAAAAAAGGTGCAATATTTCTGTTTTTATCTACATACACAACCTGTTATTCACCCGATATGACTGTGCAAACAAAAGGTATCCTAAAAGATGGCTCTCTTTTCATATAAAGCTATATCCCTCTTCTATTCCTGTTTGCAGATCTGCACATCAGTTTACAGTCTGGAAGTTATGTAAGTTCATTTATCTTAACTTTAGAGGTTTTTTTGGCATTTTCTTTCTTGCTGTCCAGAAAAAAAAATTAAAAAATTGAATTTCCTATCAAAAGGTTTTTCCTATCCAAAATTGATTTTAGTGAAATGGAGTCTTTGTACAATTTCCGTTCTTGTGTAGTCCTTGCTAAATGTCTTTACAGGTTGGTGAGCTAAATCTCATGACCCGGAGTCTGAGCTTCTTAATTATGTCTTCATTCAAACAAACACCATTGGTATCAAAGAGAGTTTCCCTGAGTAAAGGACCTTAGGGTTTATCTCAGGAGGGTAAATAGTGCTTAAGCTTCAGAGTAAGTGCTGAACTCTTTAACATTTTGTTTGCTGGTATTGATTTCTTTGTACCCAAAGAATTTTTCCTGCTCAGCATTAGGGAGTGAATTACTGCTTAAATAATCCTCTCGTGGAAATGCACAACTGGAGTTTCCACCAAGCATACAGGTTACTCTGGGTTGCGATAAAAAGGTTTTGCATACTACCTTGTGCTGTACTGTAGTAGCAACACAATATTGCATTGGAGGCCCACAAGATACTATATACTCACAAGTATATACTTGTGAGTAACTGCAGACCTCTTTCATTAATCTGCAAAACTCGATCTTTCTAATAGTAAATACACTCATGGAAATTCCTGTCTGCTCTTTAACATGCCACTTTCATATTGATTTTAACTGAGTTACTGAGTTTGCAGCAATAGAAGGAGAAAAGGTAGATCTGTGGCAGCCAGAAACTTTATGAACACTATGCACATAAAAATAATATGGAACAGTCCAACCATCCCATCCCAAAACATTTGCACTTCAGAAAAAAAAAGAAATTGAGTATTTTTTCATAATATAATGGTTGTACTATGCATACATCTATAATTCTATCTCTCTCCCTACAGCTGTTTCATGGATATAAAGATATTTTTTCTGCCTGCCTTTGATCATTTTTAAACCAGAATTTGTTCTGTCACTTGAAATGGGCTGCCGATTCCTCTACCTGTTGGGAGAAGCAGACTTTCACACAACCAGTTTGTTGCCCTTGTTGCTAACAGAAGGGACCACAGTCTAGATCAACAAATTAAACACAGCCTTGCAGATGCTGAAGCATCTGAGGTGTGGGGCAGCAATTCATTCCCACCGTCTCCTCCTCTTCCCCTCTGTTGTCAATGAAGGCCTCCAATTCTCCACCCTTCAAAATTAGAGACAAATACAAATAACAGCTGGTGTTCTGAATAATTCATGGCAGCTCAGTCTCAGTTTTGCAATGTTATTTGCATCCTGCAACACACAGAGAACAGTTCCACTGGAGAATTCCTTGGGTTTCAAGATATGGAATAGAAAGACATTTTTGGGAAATAAGCGTCCTTAATTTTTATTTTTATTTTTTTCTTTTGGGCACCCTCTGAACTTATGCTAATCTATGTAGTCAGGAAACATTCCCCTAGAAGAGTTCAGCTAGCAGGGGATTTGTAATGCATATTTTAAAACATTAAAAAACCCCACCAAATTGATTTACTGCTGATTTGAAAGTCCCTAGATTGAGAGCTGGGAGATCGTAACCTTGCTCTTCACCAGGGGGCTGGGACAGCCTGTCTGGGCTATGATTTCTCTATCCAATTTTTGAGCTGATGAAAAAAGCATCAAAATTACAGATGGCTGAAAATTTTTAAATTAACTATTTTTAGGTAACATGATAGTGTATGAAAATTGAAACTGTTCATAAAGCTTTGACAGTTTTGACAAATCTGTCATGTTTCAGTATTGTCAAACTGAAATTAATGCTATTCTAGTCAAAAGAACATTTCAATTTTCTTAACAAGAAGGTTAAAAAAAAAGGGACAACTAAAATACCATGCACTGAAATTTTTCTTAACTTCTCAAGATATTGATCCTGAATGTTGTTCCATTTTTTCCTTTGAAAGCTCAAAAACTTCTCATATAATGGCAAAACAATTCTCTACAGTGATATAAACGCTGAGAATACTGACACAATGAGACACTTACAGAAATATACAGGAGCTGACAAAATTAAAATTAAGTAACATTAATGCCATGGAATCTGCTCATTCTTGCAAACTGCTGTCCCTGTACAGAAAGGGAAGGGTGTGGTTACTTTAATAAATTATTTGAATGAGAGTTAAAATAAGACATAGAAATTCTATTAGTTTTTTTTTGTTTAGATGGAAATTATCTCAGTTCTAAATACCATGTACAGAAAGAACAATCTGACTAGCTTCAAGTCACTTTATTTTCCTATCAGGCATCATGTTCAGAAATATTTTAGAACAAATGTTAGTCCCTGATAAGCCTGGCTTACAGAGATGGAAGTTATTCACAGAATGGACTGGGAGGCCTTTTACCCAAGGCATCCTTCCCTAAGCAGCAGAAATAAAGTCACAGAAATGAAGAAGAGAAATAAATGATTAGGTCATTGCGGTCCCACTGCGTGTCAGGGGGCTGTTTCATCCAGTCTGACCCTTTTTCCAAATACACTTGCAGCTCCCAGCCCTCAGCCTCCCCCTCCTGCCTCCCCACCCCACCCTGCAGCTCTGGCCACTCGACTTCGCAGGATGAGCTGAGCCAAGGCCCCCACCCCTTGCCACATCCTGACCGATCACTTTTGTTTCCTCAGCCATTTTCTCTGGAACCACCAAAAACGATCTCCCAGTTGCATTCCCAAATAGTTTTTGATGAAAATCTAAACCGAACCAATTAACTAATGAGCAAGCAAGACTGCACTAGCAACCACTGGTATCGTGGAGGCGTTTGGTTCTCGCCTGCTAATGGAAACACCTCATGCAGATTCCCCTGTGCAGTGTTTCCTCTACCAACAGTACAAGCCTGACCAAGAAAAGGCAGAAGGAAGAATTTGGATTAGCCTCTTTATCTACTTACTTTCAACTCATATTTGTTGCATCCCACTGCAGAAGGCTGTGTGCTCATGCATTGGTGTATGACCTTGGACATGTGCTGTCGAGAGGCTAGTTCTCAAGGCTAGCAGATCTAGCTCCACCAAGTAATAAAATGCAGTTTTCGTATTCTCTGCTTTTCAGGGTAGAATGGTCTTTAAAATCATCTGGCTAAATACAGCATCTAATTCAGTGCCCTTACTAGTTTGCCTCCCCATTTCAGTTCTGTAGATTCCGGTGTGGTGCCTCACACAAGGTACATGGTGTCCAGCGATCAGAGAGCCTCGATGGCTGGGTCTGCATCACTCTCTGAAGCTTGGACATTTGCTCTTGCTGGCATGCCACAGTCTTGGCTAAAAGACAGAGGATGTTCAGACATGAAACACTTCATGGATCACTTCAGAAGAAGGTCCAGGTCACCTCTTTAGGCAGGTATCAATTGGTGTAGCAATGGGGAGACAAGTAGGGACAGAGGCCACATGCAGCAATTCTCTCCAGAAGTACAAGCAGGGACATCCTGGATGTGGCCCCAAGAGTCCCACCTGACAACAAGTGCTGTAGCCTGGTTTGCCCTGCACGAGTGCTCAGATAGGAAGTGTCAGACTTGGTAAATCAGAAGTATCTTTATGGTTTTCATGCCTGAGTGAAAGATGACTACAGAGAGTTTCTAGCCAGAAATACCCTAGGGTATGGGGGAGCCATCAGAACAGATGATCACAAAGGGAGAAGAGATGAGGAAAATAAAGTGATTTTATGACATGCACCGAAAGCATCACATGTTGGCTTGCAACTGCATGCTTCTGCATTCATCGAGAGACACTGGGGACAAATCACTTAAGTAAACACAGCATTTATCATCTTTGATGTTAGTATCAAAACATATACTTGCACCAGTCCTGCTTGTCTGCGGAACACTGCACTGACTTCAGAGCCAACATTTTATTCCTTCGTCTTTTTTTTTTTTTTTTTTTTT
>NW_009747272.1:0-5733 GCF_000703405.1 Apaloderma vittatum | reverse complement strand
TAGATGATCTCTAAGGTCCCTTCGAGCCTAGTCCATTCTGTGATTCTATGATTCATTCTGACATAGACTTAATGACAACATAGAGGAATCCTGTCAAGTTTTTAAGACGAGGTGTTTGCTGAGGGTTAGTTGATATGATTAGATTCAGTGCTAGTGACTTTAAAATCTTATTATCTATTGCTATAGCTGGGCATATGTATTTGAGATGGTGTATTTCTGAGTTATTGTAGCAATTACTGTAATAAGAAGGGTGCAGTTAGTGAAAGAGCTGTTGTTGCCATTGTACTGAATACAATGATAGTGTAGGAAAACTTTTGCATTGCCTTCTAAGTTGTTAACCTCTTCATATTTTTTATAAATTTTGGAAGGAAAGGAGTAGGAAAAGGGCCTATCTCTGTTCCTGTATCAGGGATGACCCTGCACGTAGCTCTCCAAATTTAGCTACGCTAGCTAAAAGTAAGAATATCCACGCCACAGCTCCTCTGCAAGCAGGTAAAGAGAGAAAACAGAGCTGATAGTTAAGAATATGAAAGAGTGATCATGTGGGCCACTCAGAATCAATAGTCTACTTTTAAGATCAATGCTATTTTAAGATCAATATGTTGGTTTAGAATTAGGTAAGTAGAAAGATGAAAGATTGATTTTCTGTGTAACAACTTTGCTATGCAAAAAATTGGCAGATTAGGCTTGCCAGAGAGTGTATGTGCAGGACATCCGTGTGATGCTGTCACCTGCTTGCAGTGACCACCTGCTCAGTGGCAGGGGGAGGGGATACACCTGAGGGGCAGAGTGCAAGTGGATGCTCAGCCTCGTAGTGCAGTGCTACCAGCCCTTACCCCAGGTGAGGCAGGGCCACTTTTACTGTTGTTTTTGCCTCTTTTCAGAGAAGATAAAAGCTTGTGAGCTTAGAAAAAGAAACTGAAAATATAAGTAACTAATGTTCTGTAATTATAACAATTACTTTCAGGCCTGAACTTGGTGGAGAGTTCAGCCATTACTTACCTTATTCCTATTTGCAGTGGTTGATAGGCACTAGATATTGTATGCAAGGAATACAAAGATAAAGACATAAATCCCGAGGTTTTTTAGTGTCTCCATCAATTTCTGGCTAGAGTCAGGCACCAAAAAAAACCTGCCTGGATTGGAGTTCAGGAGTCTCGGTTGAGAGAGCAGCATTCTTTCAGAGAGAGGTCCTGAGAAATCCCAGATGAAAAGCTGGAGTAACACCAGATGTCTTCATGCAGGAAGGTTTTTTTATACTACATGTTCTGAGGCTGTTGGAGAACAGAGGAGTTGGGGCCTAGGGCAGTGAGAACTTCTTCAACTGAATATGTGGATGCCTAAATGATTTAATTACCAGACTGTTTAGGAGAATTTCTAATCTCTCTTCAACCACTCATACTGACATCTCTGATGTGTGATACCATTTAGATTGAAAAAAGAATCCATTTAAAGCCTAAATACTCCAATTACTTTTTTAGACGCCTGGGAGAAGCTCAGAGTTCAAGCACATGATGCTCTTAAAACCCTACTAAATTAGAGGACATGGAGGGGGGAGCAAAAGAATGTTTAAGTACGTTCTGTTTTGAAGGATGTGGTTTTCAAAATGACACAAACATTTTTTAACTAGAAATGTAACCTAATATGGGTCAAGGTTTCCAAACTGAGGTGTGTGTTGTGCCAGATACATGCAAACAACAAAAAAAAGTCCTGGGGCAGTTCAGCTCCTACCCTGACCATGTGAGAACCTCCTGTGAACATCTGGCAGCTCCTTGCAGGAACCAGGAGCTCCCAAACACTGCTTCCAGCCTCCCTTCAAAAATTAGGATTGCCAAGCACTGTGTGGGCTGCTAATCAACATGAAGTGACATAGCATGCAGTTGCAGCTTCAGTAGACTGAGGAGAGGGAGCGAAGGCTTTCAAACTTATTCTTCCAAATCACTTGAGGCTGCCACGTAAGTTTTGTGATTCACAAATTTGCTCTCTTGTTATAAATAAACATTTCTTTTCATGATAGTGTCACAGGGACTGGGCTGGAGAGCCTTGCTTCTTTTTTTTTGTTTCTTTATTCTCGGCATATCAGCACAGTTGAAAGATGCACACTCTTTGCCTCCTTATATTTTTTGCCAAGCCACAACCACAAACCATCCTTACAACCCCAAAGCACTTTTGGCAGTTGTGACACAGAACGTATGGCTCATGTGGTAAAATGTGCTGGCAAGTTCCCTATAGGGCCCCATCCAGTCATCACTTATGCAAAGAATTTGATGCCAGATAGCAGCTGTTGTGTTGAGGCCGCTCGCTTGGTATCACTCTAATCAGCCCTGTCTCATCCTTTCTTTTCCTTTCCCTATCTCCACCTGCTGTTTTCTTTTCCTTTTTATTTCCCCCTGCCTCTCTTTTTTGCATCTTGGATTAGGACTGGAAGTGCTCCGGGGCAAGGACCATCCTTTTGTTCTCTGTTTCTGTCTCTTGCCCCGGAGTCTGCTTGCCTGGCACAGCAGCAATGCAAACAGCAATGCCGGATAATACAGCTGGCGCCCACGATCTCTGGCAGGTTGCACGGCGAGTGACCTGAAAACTGACTGCTGTGGGTAGAAAACACAGCTTCAGGGAACCTTTTAATGAACTTTTTGAAGGTAGAGTAGTGCTGCTTTACCTAACTAAAAGTATTTACATAGCAGAGACCTGACCGGTTATTTATTCTGTTTTGGCTGCCTGAGTGTGTTCTACCGTTTTGTTTGGTAGCTGCTAATGTTTCTGCTCTAAATTGCAGAACGTGCTTACAGCTCGAGGAAGTTGCCCGACAGCCAGCCATAAGGGAATGGTTCGCTCAAAAACAATGGCAGTCTGTGTCTTCTCCAGAACAGCAAGAAGCATGCTTGAAGCAGATGGTGGAGTTTGTTGTTGGTTAAGGTGCAATCCTGAGTCTGAAGAGACAGGCTACATTTGGGTGATTATGTATCTGCAAGCACTTCACCTTTCCCATTTGTTTCAGTGAGCTTCCCTAGCTACTGGTAGGTTTTGATTAAGGTGAAGTAGAAGGCTGTGGCTGAAGCTGTAGTTCCTTACTGCTTGCCTGAGACTCTCCAGTCAAATGGTAATGGATGAGAAATCAGTGTCTATTGAAATAGTTGGAAATATCAGGACAAATGCAAAACTAAAAAAATACAGTGTGATTAATTCCCTCTGAGGCCTCAGTTTTCTTCCTTTATTTTGACCACAGATATAGACTTTATAGTGTCATTTTCAGAAAGGGAATCTGGTAGTAAAATCCCTCCTCTGAGCTCACATGGTCATTTTTTGATGACTTGCTAAGTGTTTAATTGTTCTAAGCATGAAAGGAGAAATTTTATGTATTTCTATAGGAAATATTAATGAAGTGTTGTTCATAGTGATGCAGTAGCTCAGAGAGTGCGTTGCAATGTAATTCCTAAATTACATATGTGAGACACTTTCACTGTGACTGCATATCCTGCTGCTACAGCTTGTCCTGTGACTTGCTTCTTGACATTCTTGATGGTTCTCTCTCTGTACCGAATAATGTATAACATTGCATGATGATGCACTTGTTTAAGACTGTAGAAAAGAAAAACAACATAAGAAATACTATCTGAGAGCTAAAGGCAATCATTAACTCATCATGCAGTAGGGTTTAATCTTGCACTCTGAATATAGAGAGAAATTTTACCACTGACTTTAGGCAAAACAGAAAACATTTTATAGTTGATGTACAAGAGTTAGCGTCCTTTCCTCCTCAGCTTCACCATATGTCATCTATTGCTTACTGTAGTTTTGATGCTCTCTTTTCTTGCTTTTTTCAAGACACAGACATTTACCTTGCCTTCTTACTTAGACCCCTGTGCCAGGGACTGTGCGCTTCTGAGGAGCCTGGCATAACTCATCCCTAATCCTTGGCAGGGTCCACTAAACGTTATTGCAAGGCAAATGATTAATGCATAGCCGGACACTCCTCCAGGAAGGCTTTTAGATGGCAGAGTATCAGGGTTCCATCGAGCTATACATGACTCCAGCAAACAATGCAGTGATGGGATTCGTGAGAGCTGGAGCTCCTCCAGAGTCCTGGACGTTCACATGCAGCTCTAATGGAGAGTGGATATACAGATGCCTGTAATTCCCCTTCTCCTCCTTCTCTGTCCATATTGGAGTGTCCAAAGCAAGCAAAAATCAGCTCTGGACAAGGCAAGCACCATATTTTTACAAGTCTTCTGGCTGGCCCTCCTATAGGGATTTTTTGCATCTTCTGCTTCAAACGAGGTCAGCCACAAGTGGGCACTGTCCCACTGCCGCATCCTCGCAGACCCAGGATAAGCACAGGCAGGAGCAGGCCGGGAGCTCGGAGCTGAGGGATTTGCTCCCAGCGGCAGGGGCAGAGCTCTCCAAGAGAAGGACACCAAGGCTCTGGGGGTGATTCGAGGGCAGCCAGCTCCGCTCACGCCTCGCGAAGCGTATTTTTGTATGATATGTTCTGCCCGCGGTAGCTGCGACAATGGAAGTGTTTTAAAGCAGAAATCATGCTTGTTTCTTTGGCAGTGTCAATTTGAAAAGCAGTTGTTTCTGGATGTGCTTCTCTCAAGCGCACACCCTGCGTGCTACACTGGACGGCTCTGCTTTTATCCCGACTCCCTTCCAAGTGCTTATTCGTCTGCGCTTCCAAGTGTGCCGCTCGAAGCTAATGCTTCTGTTGATTTCTGTCCATACAGGCTATACCATTTACCCGTCGTGGGAAATCTCCCCTTTACCAAAACTGCAATGTCTGAGCCATTACCAACATTTCTAGCAATTAAAGCTGCCACACAGTTTAGTCAAAGACGTGATTGTGCTGTTTGCTGCTGTGTCCCATCAGGAATTTAGTTGCCTAAAACTTTCCGTGCTGTCCAGCAGAGCGCAATGGGCTGTTGACGACTATGTGCTATTTTTTCAACTGCACTGGGATAGAAATGGGTTTGGTAGAATATTTTCGCACTGAATTGCAAGTGATCCCATGCAGCTATTCTTTTCTTCTCGGCACATATTTTCCATCTCTGGTCTCCAAACAGTTAAATGAAATACAGCCAGTGAAATGGAGATCTCTTTAATCCTGCGATAGGGAATTGCAAACAGAATAGGGGACACCAACCTCTTTTTATTTCCCATTTAGGACCTGGATGTGAAAAGTCAGTATTCCGCTGTGAGATGCATATAACTAAGCAGATGCTGAGACGCATGTGTTCGTTTTAGTCCACTGTGCCAGTTTATGGAGAGCAGGAGTATTTACACACAAAAATACGTCTCTCACCCCCTGCAAACTCACAAACTTGACTTCCAAACCAGGCGTCTTCAGTGTTTTTAAAGCGTGTTTACCTGGTACAGCGAAGTGCGATCGTGAACCCCACTACTTCAAGAGACCCCAGCTCTGGAGGCCTGCATGGGGGAGTGGTGACCCGGTCCTGGGGGATGCTGAGGCCGGAGGGGGTGCAAGCAGCGACGCTGGAGGAAGCGAGGAAGGGGCCTCAGGGAGGGCTGAGGCGAAAAAGGCGCAATTTTGCAAGCCAGCCTCCTTGGGTGGTGGGAGACTGCTTGAAGCAGGGGAGAGGGAGGCAAAGCCTCTGGCTGAAGGTGTTTGCAAACGGGCTCGGCCCGAAAAGAAAGTGGTGGTGATGTTTCTGCATATGGAGCAGAGCTGAGGGTGCTGGGGAGCGGAGGGGCCAGCGTTGTGGTGGGGCTCTTCTC
>NW_009747271.1:0-5462 GCF_000703405.1 Apaloderma vittatum | reverse complement strand
CCGCTGCTGGCGGAGGGGGTCAGACCCCACCGGTGTGCCGAGCTGGACCGGTGGCGAGGTGCCTGGCATCGCTTCTCTTCGTTCCTGCCCCCTGCCCGGCTGGGTGAGGGCTCCAGCAGCAGCCCAGGAGAGCGGGGCTCATACCCCGGGCTCCAGGAGGGACTGGCAGCCTCGGTGCCTTGCCTGCAGCACGCCTGAAGGGGACGTGATCTCTGGCAAAGGGGCGCCGGAGCAGATGGACTAGTCCAGTGGGAAAAAACATGGATGTCATCCCCGTGGCAGCATCATGAGAAGGATATCGAAGGTTTTCTTAGTCCTTAGCTGATGGCTAAGTTTGCTTTGAGGTGGAGAAGTAGGGTTATGACTGATGGGGAGGGCAAACACCTCGGGTCAGGAAATTAGGACCGCAGGACACGGTGAAATTGTGGTTTGAGCCTGAAGACTCTCAGTAGCAAACTTCCAATTTTTCATCTCTCAGGTCTGCGGGAACTGTTAAGAGGGTGGCATCGAGAGAGTTCCTCTCACAACTTGCAGTCTTGCATGACTTTATGGGCTAAACCCTGGAAATGGCTCTGTTGCTTTTGGGTCAGCTCTCCTTCGTGACACGTGTCAGTATTTACTGAAATTTTGGGTCATTCAGGAAGGGCTTTATTGAATTGTGAACATTTCTGGAAGCTGAGATACTTCAAATTCTCCCGTCCAAGGTATTTTGCTGCTAAAATCTTTCCAGTTCTTGTCATTTTGTGCTGGCCGAAGTACAGGACACTATGGTATCACTTCAGCAAGAAGCCTGGCTAGGAACTCTTTGGATCAACACTTTCCTCTTTGAGGAGCACTGGGGTATAGATTTCACCCTCTCTTTATGCTCCCTTGCATGGAAGTTGGTAAGGTTTCCGCTTCCAGCCCATCCTGTTCCATGTGCCACTAACGAAAGATGGTTAGTTAGTAGAATAATCAACATGCCAATGACAGGCAGCTCCACAGCTACCTCTTGATTTCAGGTTTACACATTTCTTCTGTCATCACAACTGCCATCATAAGCAGCCATGGGAATCTGCCTCAGCCTTAGTCTTGACAAATCATTTATGCTAGCAGTTCAACTATTTCTTATAATTAATTCCAGGCAGAGCTGAAAAAATGAGGCTGCTCAGACACTCACAATTAAGCGAACAGGAACCAAAGACTTGAGTGCAGGCTTAAGTATCAAAGGTTTGAACAAAAGGTGGTCTCAAAGCATTGTGGATGAGCTTTGATCTCGATCTAGATATTCCACCTCTGTGGACTGTTGAGACCTATCTTTTAGGTAGTACACAAACTTCCAGTTTCTCCATCACACCACAGTGTGTTTGTGGTGATATACAACCACTCTTCTGCTTTCAGTGAATTTCTTCTGAGTATAACTCAGTGTGGGTACAATTAAATCTGACCTAGAAGTTCAGCTTCATCTCTCAAATCTGAGATGCTGGCAAAAGCCCAGTTCTATCAATAAACAGCAGTTTATGAGAGCTGGAAATGTTGGTTTCATCAAAGAAATCCTTTGAGGTATTCACATTTATAGTAAATCTCAGGATAAAAAAGGTGACAGCAACTGTAACTTGAAGAGTCATCAGTGACTGCACAGAAGCTTTATTTCTGAGTTCAGTGCTAATAAGTCTCAGTATTGGGTCTTACAATTCTAAAAAGCTTCCTTGGAGAGATTTGAAATGCATGACAGCTCCGATACTTGCTTAAAGCTGCGTATTAATGAGATGGAGACCACTGGGGGACAGGGAGGAAATTGAAGGCATTTGTAGTAAAAGCAACAAATAATTAATTGTAAAGATGGAAAGGGCTAATTATTAAGAGCTACAAATAAAATTACCAGAATTTTCGCAGTTTGATATATTTCTTCTCTAAAACCATTCCACTTTTTGTTCTCATCCCCTTGCCAAAGTATAGGATTGTTTCAGCAAGAAGCTCCAGCACAATAAGTCCCTTATCCTTTTGCATAGCACAATGTACATACATTATATACATACATTGTATAGCACAAAGTACAGTAGAAAGGTAGGTATCCACAGCCTGAATATTTTGCAGGATTTTGGAATTCATGCAGTACAGGAGGAAATCGGCTGTATAGACTGCATTTGTACTTCTGATGATGTAGGCAATTCTCCTTCTGTAGTATCACAGATAATTAAGACTGGGCATTTCCTCTGTGCACACTGGCTGCTGAGGTGTTTGCTGTAGCACAATTCCTAAATCAGTTCCAAGGTCTACCTCGTGAGTTAGTATAAAAAAAGACTGACACTGGAAACTGTGTACTTCTCACACACCATCACAATTCCTAGTTCTCGGCTGTATAACATGGACAGGGACAAGTAGTTTTTGTTGCAGGACTTACTTCTTCTTGCTGTTACCCGCAGATCTCCATCAGTATGCTTCAAATATACTTTTTGCTACTCCAAGAAACAGCAGAGTTTTACTGTGACCCTGACAGGGCTGTGTCTCCCTGTGTCCTTCTGCCTCGGGGCTGTCGTGCAGGTGTTTAGCCTATACTTTCCTTGCTCTGCTGAGAGCCTTCTTGAATCTCTCTGTAATATTAAAGGAAGCCATTTGTGTTCAAATTTGGACAAAGAGTCTCTTCTCATTCTGTTGCAAACCAGTTGACTTTAAATCTTGCTCTTGCCCGATACCAAAAGCAATTTTCTACAAAAGGCTGTCTAGCTGGATTTATTTCAAATGGATTTTTTCCTATATCTCAAATGTAAAATATTTCATAGATTTTTTAGAAACTGCTTTCATAGCTTTTGCCACACAGCACTGCCTACTTTCATAAATTTTTATGTTCTCAGTAAAAATCAATGTCTACTTATTAATACAATATTGATATGTGTTTCATAAGTAATAAAAGATGCAGTGTCATGCACATACATATACTCACAACGCAGGGTTGCATGGAGAAGCTTACAGTCATTTTATGCAGTGGGATGCATTGCAATGACAAGTTTGCAGCCAATTTCTCTTCAGTTCATAAATTCAAATACTGAAATTTGACAGAATCCCATTTTCTGTTACTCAGGCACAATAAGCATTCATTGCAACTCCAGAACTAAAGACCAGCCTGAAAAATAGAACTAAGGTGGAGTACCTGTGAACCTGAAAGCTCTCAGCCTGAACAGTGCAGATCTTACACAGAACAGCAACAGAGCAAGAAAATATTGGAGTAAAAACAATAGCCTGAACTGCTAGGACTTGGCTTTGGCATACTGCTAGCACATCTCCTTTAGTGCAGGGACACCGGCTGGAGATATTAGAGGGCAAAGGATTCCTTTTAAACATGATTCTTCAAAGACTCTCCTAACTACCTCAGGGGCTGGGAAAGAACGTGTCTTCCAAAAGAATTATTCTCAGTAATCTTCTCTGGATAGAAGAGGGGAGAAGATGTATTAAAGGTATTAGCAAATAGCGGCGTTAACAGGAAGAATATAGGCCAGCATGTGCCAAAGTTACAAAGCAGGCAAAGTGGCTGCTGGAGGGTAGCAAGCGCAAAGCTGGTGTGCGTGCCTGCTTCACCCTAGGAGCCAGGAACACAGGCAGGCAGTGCAGATGGCGTAGAAGGGGGTAAGCAAAGATAACATAGCAAAATGAACAGGCAGCCTGGAGAAGCACACAACAGAGCATTTATATCATCACATTTTTATGCTGCATCCCTTCACATTGCAGGAGCAGTTTTTAACAGTACAGACCAACAAGAAGAGCTGGCATCATGGGTGCTAGTCTATCATAATCTTGAATGTATAAATGCCTTAAATGAAGCACTGCACAAAAGGCAGCAGGTATCTTTTCTGCCCCTCAGCGCACCTGAGGTTAACTAACTCAACTCAGTTCTCAAAACAACAAAGAATTACATTCATGATAAGCTACATCAGAGGTCTCACCTCAGTATGTTCCTGAGATTTGTGTAGTGGTAGGCATTCCAGATCTGTGAGCATCTGTTTCATCTGAAACCCTTTTTCAATTTCTTCTCAAACATTTCATACATTTCTTTTATCACCAAGTTTAGGATTAAAAGTGAACTTTCCAGAATGCAGATTTACAAAAATTCTAATGTTCCATTTTTCTCTTTGCTGTATATCATTCCATGCTGATTATATTCTTTATGAAGCAACTGCAGAGGGCTGATGACTGGTTTATCTGTCTGCCATTTCCCTTGCATCTCTTTGTTACCTGCCTCTGCTTTGTCATTGCCTTAAAAGACACAGTTTGGTTGCTGAAGCCCTCTCTTCATCAGCTTGCTGGCAGCTGGGGAGGCAGAGCCATGGCTAGACCTGGCACCTCCTGTGGACACAGGTAGGTGGTGAATAAAAGTCTAGAGTTTCTCTCTTTGCCCTTTCCTGTCTAATACAGTGAGTTTCCTTCAGCTTATTCACACTATCCTGCTCTGACTATGTGAATAACCTAACAGTTAATAACCTACTGGTTAATCTAGGAGGATTCATGACTAGACCTAGATGACTGCCACTCCTGTGTCTGACCATCAAGGGATGTTCAGTCTTGGCAGCACAGCTCCAGACTGCTCCAAGTTGGGGACAAGTAAGACATACCTGTTCCTCAGAGGGACACTGTGGTTTGCTGTGCACAGGAACTTCCTTCAGGTTTAAACAAATGAGCAGTCTTGTCACAGAAGTCAGCATGGGAGATATGATTCCAACAGCTTCTCTGTGTGTCCAGGCAGGCTTGGGTAAAGTATTGCTGCAAAGTTTCAGAGCAGGCATACTCACAGCTTTAGGAAAGTCTTCATCCATCTCCTTAAGCTGTGCTCTGTCCCTGGAAGCAACACAAGCAAGGGGCAGCTGTGCTCAGCGGCATGTCCCCACCTGCTGCCTTAATGATGTGGCTATTTTTTGGGCCATAACTATTCTGTCAAACACTGTCAGAGAGTGGAAACAATCCCATACCTTGGCAGCTAGCAACACAACACAGGTTCAGAGGCGGGCTGGCAGCAACTGGTGGGCATTTCTTCCTGCTGCTGGAAAGCTTTGACAAACTGGAATGCATTACCCCGTGTTACCAAGTTCAGCAGAACTGGGTCTTTAGAGAGGGCTTGTACACGTTTGAAAGTTTTACCAGTTTAACATAAATGAAATTTTAAATTGCCTTAATGAAATCAGCATGAGCTTCTTGGATAGTTTTTTAGGTTTAAAGCTCCTTCTACTGGTTACACCCATTTAGCCGTGTGAACAGGTGTAAATAAGAGCTGAGATTGATCCCATCTGAAAGTATTGACCAATATTCTGGGATAAACTTTGCTAGGTGAGGGCACTCTTTAATAATTTTCTTTACTGAGAAGCCTTGAGTTCCAGTATGTTCACGTTACTTCTCTAATGAGACTGCAAACTGAAACAGGACTTTGGTCCAAAAGAGCTGGAAACTGTGCCCTGGCAAATCTGTGTGTGTCTTGGGTTACAATATGTAACCAA
>NW_009747270.1:0-5093 GCF_000703405.1 Apaloderma vittatum | reverse complement strand
CTGGAATTTTAAAGTAGCTCAGCAGTTGATGAGTTACTGACAGATGCAGAAATGCCATCAAGCTGAAAACAGAAATGCATTTCTCTGGGCCAGCAAGGTCAATTAATAATATTAATCACTTACATCCTGTAAACACTTTCTAGTCAGTAGGCTCCTCCCAGTAGTATGTACTTGCAGGGCCAAGGGCACAGACAGAAATCTGACAATACATCATGGATCATGGCCACAGACAAGTCACTTATTCTGAAACTGGCTGTGAAAAGCAAGAGCTTATTCCAGAAAAAAATCAAGATATTATGGGGATGACACTCCTTCTAATGTGGGGAAAAATAAGCAGATTCCAAATAGCATGGGAACTAGTAATTTTAGTCTCAAAAAGACTGTCTTATTGTATTTCTTTAGCTGGTTAAAACAAGCTGAGTGAGTAGAACGAGTGAGGGTTATATATTGCGTTCTTCGCATGCCTCAAGTTCCTACTAAAGCTATTATCTGTAGCAAAGAAGATATTAAACAGATACTGTTCATCTTAAAACACATTTTAAAAAATGATTTGAAATAGAATAGACAAGTCATGATCTTTCCAAGAAAAATCTGTGGAAAGACTGAATGGCTGAAGTCATGTCAAGGCCCCCTGAGGGACAAATAAAATGTGAGTTTCTATTGCCTTGAAGTTGTGCATGGGATGCTGTGTGAAAGAATTCTGGCAAATAGGATTCTACAGAGGTGCCAAGTTGTCTGTGCAAACTGTCTCCTAACTTGGGGGTTTAAACACAAAGAAGTTCCTAAGCAGCAGAATGGCAGAGAACCAATGGCATAACTGGTGATAAAAGTATGTTGGATGCTTACAATTTTTTCCATGTACACTGTCTGACCAATTTTTTTTTGTAAAACAACTGAGGGATTTATGTTTCTTAAGTAAATGACTTTTACTATAAACCCTGTTTTTTACAAGATGAATAAAAAGACTGCTTATTTCTGATAGCATCCTTCATCTAGCTCTTTTGCAATTTCAGTCTTTTTCAGATCTTCTTAACCTAATATGAGATACCGTGTTTTCCCTGACCGAGTTTTCTGCTCTGACTGGTTTCTACCTGGCCACTGTCTTCATTTTAGATTCTTTTGCTTTTTAATAGTAAATACACTTGTAGGACACTTCAGGTTTTTTGGTCTTCAGTATATTATACTTGCTGTATGGAGCACTTGTTAAAGATATTTTGGACTGACTGTGAGTGTCTCTGTCTGCTCGAGAAAGTCATTTATAGTGACTAAAAATTTAAGTCTTCAAATTTTGAACATATGTGATGTTTATATAGGAATAAATAATATCTCCAGTTATTACTGTTCCTTCTGTCATCATAGCCTTTATGATCTCTTTGGAACTGTCACAGTGTAACAGTCCTGGCGCTTTGCACTGTAGCTCGAATATGACATTTATCCCATCTATGAATGGGACTTCAAACTGAGAGGTATCTGTATTATCCAGACTTGCTTATCTGTCTTTAGAGCATAAACACAAACCCCTACCTTGAAACTATCTAATCTGGCCTTCGGAAATGATTTACACCTTGACATTCAAGTGTTGCCCAATTACATTTTCCCCACGGTTTCTGTTGTGCCAGTTATGTCAAAATCCCTCATTCAAAGCTTGTTGTTAAACTCACCATGAATTCTGTTTGAAGTAAATGAGAACATGCAACTGCGTCTCGAAGCTGCTGTCGTGTCAGGATGCGGCCGGCTGACTGTAGGTATTCCATCGCCACTTTTTCTCGTGGGGTTGGCACAGCGACAAAAGGTTCAACACTTCCCAAACTGCTCATATCCAAAGTCAGTGAGACATTGGATCCTCGTCTGCATTAGAAAAGAATTAAAACAGTTAGCTCTGTGTTGACTCCCATACTCATGCAGCTGATCCGAGGTTATTTATGCATCCTGATTTTCTGTAGAGACACTGGGAGATTTGGGTATGCAAAGATTACAAGACTGGTTTCACAGGAAGCACTGGGTGGCCAGAGAACCAAGATTTTACGTATCATCCTGCCTTTTGAATCTAAGAGCTGATGCTGCAAGGAAGTGTGCTAGGAAACAACTATTTGGATTATTCTAAAAAGTAGACTATAAACTACTTAATTGTTATAGATGTCACATATGAAAGTGATACCCTCGTAAGGAAGAAATGTTTCACAGAAAAAAAGGGGATATATTTCTGAATGTAACAACCTGGAAATAAATTCACAGTTATGTCAGCTATGCTTTTAATAATCTACTCAAATTAAATGTACAGAATGGAGGGGAAAAAAGTGATAAAATCAGTAGAAATAAGAGGAAAGGCAGTGCAAACATTGTGGCTAGCAAGACAGTGGAAAACATCTCATGTTAGGGAGGAAGGGAGAGGCAATAAACCACAATAAATGAGCTGCATCCCAGGAGGAGGAACGGTCACAGCCTTAGAGGGGTCATTTGGAAATGCCAAATATTTCTTGCAGGACAATCAAACACATCAACATTTCAGATTTCTACAGGAAACTGAAGTTGGATTTGAGAACACCTCTGAGCTGTGAAAATACAAATAAAGCACACTTCTGTTTGCTTGGTAGGACCGCTACTCTTTTTGTCGCTTTCTCCAAATAACACTTGAGAAAGTTGTCTTCTTTTCAGAGTTTCAACCCATTGATCAAATGTTAGCTACTCAAACTTTAAGTTTAAGCACACTGATTACAATAAATCCATAGTCTGTGAATCGTGATGACTAAACACACATTTGCAGGCATTAATCAAAGTTTTTGTGTTTACTAATCAGAAATCAGTACTACAAGACTGCAAGGTTCACCTGTCTGAGCAGGGCTGTAGATGCCCAGCTCAGCGTAAATGTCTCAAACATTTACCAAGCAGCTACGCACATATGAAAACACCAGCTTTATTCCTACCTCTGCACAACACCATCTTTTCATTAATATATCCTTACAGGGGAGTTCTTCAAGCTCTTAGTTGCTCTACATGTTAGGATACATACAATCATAACATAGGGTCTCTGTCTTCAAGTCTCTCATAGTCATCCTGCCAGATCAGAATACAAGTCTACACCTTGCCCATCTGTAAAACCACATATGCCAGTGGTCGACCATTTACTGGTTAATCCATTATCTGGTGGCTTCAGCTTTCCCGTTAGAACTCTGCATGGTTGGGTGCATTTCTTATCAGCAGGAGAACTCACTGGATGAGCTTGACTGCACACTTGCTCTGGATACTGGGGTGCTGTTATGATACAACTGTCCCTTTTATGGTCTTACCATATATTACTATAAATACCGTACAGACATCATGAGAGAATTAGCATCTGTGAGGCAAATGCTGCTAATATGGAGGGAATACTTTCCTCTAGTCTGCAGGAAGAGCTGCTTGTGTTAATACTTGTTTTTTACTGCCCTTTCATTATTTATTGGTGGTCCATAGGTATTTGTATCCACACATATTTGAGCAAATTCCTTGCCTTTTCAATCAGTCTGACTCTTTACTTAGTGCTGGTATTGCTGTTCTGTTTTCTGATCTTCTGATCTTCTGCCACCAGAATAAGTACACAGGTTTTATTGCTTTCTTCTTTCTTTGTAACCATATGAACATAACATTTTTTTTGTTCTGCCACAACTTTGATGCACTTTCCTTCCTCTTCTACATGTCAGCCCACGTTTCAGTAATTGTAGTTTAAATTAAACCATTTCGATCATGTCAGTCTCCATGAATAGAAATTACTTCAGTCACTCACCTGTCACTTAGCAAAACACAAAGCAACAATGGCCAAGAGACAAGACTACCTGGTAAAATCAGGGAATCTCACGTTGTGCCATAATGTCCATAAGCTTATTTCAGCTTAAGTGATGGGTGTGTGATAGCAAGAGCTTTCTGCCCATGCTCGCAGATGGTAGCAGTGAGTCAGTGACAGAAGCAGAGGTGGGAGAAGCAAGATGGAGCTGAGGCGGCCGCAGGCAGCTGCCTCCAGGGGTTACTGGGGACAATTTCTGTTAGTAGAGGGAAGTAGGTGGGGTGTGATTCTGCTAATTTTGCTAGGAGGTAGGCAGAAGTGAAATAGCGTCCTGAGCAGAAATGTCTTGTAACTGATACGTGCATAGGCTACCGGGAGTGCTCTCAGGCTCACTACATGCCCTGCATCCTACCAAAGCCCCCGGCAGTGGTACCGGTGCTCATACCTGGATCCAGAGCTGTGATGGGGGGATGCCATGAGCCAGCTGCGGTGGCCACTCTCCGCTGGACCCTGTGGGAGGGTCCTGGCTCACATACACATCCCAGCTTCCCGGGGACTGCCTCCCACCTGTGGGGAAAGCCAGCCCCTAGCTCCATGCTGCTCCTCAAGGAACGCATCCTGTTACACCACTTTCTCACAAAAACCTTCCCATGAAAGCACCTCCTCTGACTGTGACTAGCAGTTTATTCTGTGGAAACAGGCGGTTCCTCACACAGGTGGCTCTGAGGGTGTATATCAAAAATCCAATCTTTCAAAAACAATGCTGAATTCCACAGAAGAGGTATGCAATGAACCTCTCCAAAATTGTTTAGGTTACCTTTGGTTGAGAAATAGGTAGCAATTTAGACCCAGACACACTTCTGGGAGAACCTACTGAGATTTCCTAATATAGAGGAGAAGTATTTGCATTGTTTGGTAACAAAGTAGAGCAAAAAAGTTAATATTTTCTTTGGCTTTTACATTGTTATAACTGACAGTCTTGGCAAAAAGGCTATTTCCTTTTTAACAACAACAAAAAATATACCTGATCTAATTATAACTTTGAGTTTCCAGCTTTTACCATTTATGGTGATTATTGATGAATACCCGTGTTGAGAAAAAAATACCTTACTCTGGAAAGAATAAGTAGTTTTTAGATGCATATTTAACACACTAAAAGCTACATATTGAATAAAAACTGAACACAGGACAGAAAATAATTACCTAAAGGGTAGTAGTCTTTTTAGAAAGTCCATAGGAGGTAATAGGAGGTAATTCTTCTATACAAACAAGCATCTCAAGAAACACTTTTGAAGAGGCCAGCTTTGGTTAGCTCAGTGGGTTGAGCGTGGTGCTG
>NW_009747269.1:0-5430 GCF_000703405.1 Apaloderma vittatum | reverse complement strand
CATCCCTGGAAACATTCAAGGTCAGGTTTGAGAGGTCTCTGAGCAATGTAATCAAGTTGAAGATTCCCTGCTCATTGAAGGAGAGGTTGAATTAGATGATCTTTAAAGGTCCATTCCAAACCAAATGCTTCTACGATTCTGTGATTTGATGATTCTATGATTGATTCTATTGATTCTGTAATTCTGTGACCTGATTATTATGTCTACATCTTATGTCTCAATGTTGCAGAGAGTTAGTTGGAGCTCCCATGAGCTTGTTTTTCCTTGCTGGACATGGGCAAGGTCTACTGTTCCACTCAACAACCTGGGCTGCTCCATCTCACTGTTTCTCACACGGGTTCTTATCTCCTGAATAAGCACATTCTTGCTTCTTGCGTAACAGCCCTTGCTTTAGCCCTGGAAATAGCAGAGGAGCATTTAGTATAGAGATGGGATGTCTGCTGAAAGCAACCTTACCCCAGGAACAGGTTTCATTAGCTTGGGCAGTGGACTGTGCAGATACATCTAGACTGCTTCTGCTAATATATCCATTTGTTTATGCTACTTGAAGTACCTTTACGTTGCTCAAAAGAGGCTTATTCAAAGAAACAGGTGTTGATGAAGCTTTGCTGGAGTTCTGAATGTATGAGGGTGATGTCCTGTTCCCAACAGTAGAGTACAAATGAAAAACTATTGCCAGACGTATGTCTAGACTTCCCTTTGGGAGTGATGCCAACAGTTTGGAAAATAGATGAATGGAAAAAATTTTGCCTGAGGATATAATTCTATTTGATTATTTGAGACAGACATTAAAAATTTTAAGGCTCTCTTCGCTTGTGACTACCTGACAAACATAAATCCAGCCACCGAAATGCAAGTAGAAGAAAGAGCAACACTTCCGTACTTCATTTTCCTCGTGTCTCTCACTTAATGGATTTGCACCAAGGGGTACCTGCTTTCCTCAGAGCTAATTGTGTTCCTCCTTGGGAGCTGAGGCAAAATATGTGCCTGCTGTAATGACACTGCTGTTCTTCGGAAACCTGTTGTGGTCAGTGAGGCATCCATCACTTCTTCTGCTTGTCTAGGGTGAATTATCGGGATGCTCCTTTCTGCTGGTGCTGCTTCTACTTGCATATGATCTCATGCTCACCCTAAGACTCCCAGAGCACCATTTAGGTCACAATGGTACAGAGGTTGTGCTGGTTTCTCTCACACTGAAAAAGCCTCTGGCTTGCCTCTCTCTGTGTTTCCCCTTCACAGCAGAAAGTAACAGTTTTTGTAAGCTGCTCTCTTCATGCATACAGAGCCTTTCTGGAGCTCTGTACCACGCAAATCTCCAGTCATTCTCTTCCTTTCAAGTGTCAACTTTTCTGTGGGACAGGAAATGTAGGCAATAGATTCATGTCCTTTGAAGACCCCTATATACTTCTAAAACAGGCTTTGGTCTATTTAATTGCAAAAATTATACATGACATCTTGTAGAGAAACTGCCATCTTCTGCTGGCAGGTGCCGTACTATGGTAAAATACCTTCCCTATCCAGTTTGACATGCCTAACAGAAACCAGGGTGCCTAAGCATCATTAGGCTTGAACCACACCTACAAATTTCCAGGCAAATACTTCAAGTGGGCAGAGTTCCAGATATCTAGAAGGTTATTTGCCTCAGCAGATGTGTCAGGTTTTATATACTTCTGTGTGAAATGTACAGATAAACTGTTAAGCCAATTGGTGAACACACTACAGAATGCATTAGACTTTTTTTTTTGAGGGGATAGGAAATAATAATAATAATAATTATTAACTTTGGATTCCAGCTGCTGGACAGGTGTATCCCACTATTTAGGACAGTAATATGCCAGTGCTTTCCTGCTTACCATACTGTCTGACTAACTGGAAAGCTACAGGGTAGTTCTGGTATGGAGAGAAGATCACAGTGACAATGGTCAGGGAACCATGGCTGGCAGGTGGACAAGCCAAACAAGTGCAATGTTAATTTATTCTTCAGCTTACTGAGAGGGTTTTGCTAAGACCCAAGAGACTAAGAGTTACTGGACATACTTGACACTTTCTGCTCAGTAAGAAGAAATGATTCAAAGAAGATGGAAGGCCTGGCACATCACCAGCTGCCTCTCCAGAAGCTTTAAACCACTGTAAAATGTCTACAGATTCTTACATTCCCCAGCTTTTAAAGGACATACTGTTTCAGGACATGTTGTTTGGGCTAAAGCCAATGAACACATCCTTATTCTTACCACGACTGAGTGGTGACTATGCCCTGAAGGACATCCCAGGTATGGGGTCCTAGACTATCTGGAATGGGACCCAGACAAGAGTAAGCCATGACCCCTGGCTATCCCAAACAATTTATTTTTCTCTCTGTGGAAACTGTGCGTGAGGGAGGGGAAGAAGGCTGTGTGCCTGAGTCTTGTTCTTATAGATTTGCAGGAGTCGATAAGGGCACAGGCAGCACAGCACAGATGCTTGGAAGTGTTCCCAAGCTCATTGGGTGAGACACAGCCAACGGGACCAGAGGCTTAAATAATAAGAATAATGTGTTTTAATGGCTTATTAAACTATTAGTTTAAAAACTAATAAACATAAAACAAAGGGACAAATGAAAGATGCAACCTTTTATGGTGAATATTATTTACAGGGGGAAAAAATGAGTAAGATAAGTGAACACAGTGGAATAATGCTGTCCAGACGCTGTCTCCCCAGGCGCAGCAGTGAGCTCAGTGCTGGATTTTTATTGAAAATACACATGCATGTTTTCATCCCAGGGGAACCTATACACCAATGAAATTGCCGATTAGTGCTTCTCTCCTTTTCCATTTTCTAGTGCTCTGAGTAATAAAGATTGTTAATAAAGCCAGTGCTATTCCTTCAGCTTTTTCAGTCCAACCTTGGCACTGAGAGCCAGTAAAAATTTAGGTGCTAGCTTTTTCATTTTTATTCCAAGTAAGCAAGTCATCAAAACTACAATTTCCAATGTAATTTACTGCTGAAATAATATTTTTGCTGTCTTTTTTGCTGTCAGGGAAAAAGAAAAAGAACCCAGACCATGCATCATAAGATCAGAAATCCTTTAACTCAGTAGCACAAGGAAGAATTCAAATGATTCAGTGCTACAAACTGCTGTAAATGTATCAAGAAGTAATCTTGTGTCTCCACAGATTAGATGGGTATCTAAAGTCTTGCAAATCCAGTTAATCTCTACTTTCCCTCCCTCAGGCTCTTGTATTAGCCTAAGGTCAAAGCAGATAGCATCAAGTAAGACAAAGACTTACTCCTTGCTTGATCTTCCAGTATTTGGGAATGTGAAAGATCTCTGTATTGTTAATGTCCTGTTGGATTCCTCAGTCAACACCAGTTCTAGCAATCTCCATCACTTGTATTTCTGAAGAAATATTGCTGTGACCTGTTTCTGTGGCTTTGCTCAATGGCTGCTTAACATTCTTCTGGGACATGAAGATATCCAACGTCCTGACCTCTGTGCCTAAAATGGCAGCTCTCCAAATGGAGAGCATGATGGAAGAGGATGCATCCATAGATTCATTCCTGTTTCCACCATGAGCAGTAATAGTGGTTAAGGCATTGCATGCTCCCTCTGGTAAGATTTCACTCCTCCTAGTGACTCCATTAGTAGAGCACAAACAGGAATATCTTAGGGCACCCAGAGCAGACCCTTCACATTAAAGCTTATTTCTTATTTTAGCATGAAGTCTCATAAAATACAGATCTCAATATTCTGGGTCATATCAAATACACATAGTATGAAATAGGTAACTTGTGGAGCATTTGGTACAGAAGGAGCTTAGAAGGAAAGATAAAGTGGACTCAGCTTAGCAAAGGCTTTTTCTCTTTGAATAAACATAGTCTTCAAAGTGCAAAGCCCATATGCAAAAGTACTGGTGAAATGATCACATATGGCAAAATCAAGGAAAGGATGGAGAAAGTGAGAGGGGAGATCAGCTGAAGAATGCAACAAATAGGATACCAAGATATTTTGGAATGACCAGTCATTGAGAACTGGCCACGTAATTTTTTTAGGTTGGTTCACAGTTTCACAAAAGAGAAGAAAAAACTTCGGCTATGTTATTCTGTACAGAGAGAATATACTCGAATTTCTTAAAGTTTTAGGAAAAATAAAGTTTTGAGCAAACCCAGAGACAAGATCAGCAAGAAGACAGAGGCATTAAGGTTTTAAGTCTTAACTTTGCCTGAAGTGAAAGTTTACTGTGTGCTACTTCCACATTATACTTTATTGCTCAGGGAGCAGCAATACTTTAAAAATGGCAGAACCTTCTTGGTTTGCAGCTCACTCTCCCAGATGATCTGAAAATTGTGGGGTTATAAGATGAAAAAATGGTGGACAATTTATATTTCAATTTCATTAGAACTGCAAGATGGTGCATTTGGAAAAGTTAACTTATCCTGTTGCAGAAAACACAAGGAAATTATGCAGAGCAAGAGACTAGGTCCCATTTGAGTTTTGAGGGTTTGATTTATGAGAGGAGATAATCATTGTCATTTTTAACCTCTTCCACTGTAGATGTGGGGACTGATCTCTTAGCTGATCTGTCCTCTCTGAGAGGAAGGACTTTTTCCAAGCTCCCTGGAGCTTTTGGCATTGTAGACCTTTTTGCTTCAACAGTGTTTCTTATCCCAAGTCAGAGCCATTAGGTTCTTTTCTTCCAGACTAAAATATATGCAGACACGTATGTATATGCATACGTATACATGCATGCACATACACACACACATGCAGAGTGCTTAAAGGCAGATCTGCTCCTGACAGTGACGAGCAGCAAACTGATGCGTGTTGATATGAAAGACACACAGAGATCCTTCCCTTGCCGTACCTGTCTATACCACGATTAGTGGTGTAGAGATTTTTCTGAAATGGAGGCAATGTTCAGATTTCTTTTTACTTATCTTCCCTTCTTGCCCTCTCTAGAAACAGTGAATTTCTACCTTTTCAACAGCCTGAGCAGGGTTCGTTTGAGCTGTACAAGATGATGACTTACTGCCGTAAGCAACACTGTCATTCATCTGCTTCAGTGTTTGCCCCAGGTCAATCTTAGAAACTAATTTGAGATATGCTGACTTGAACAGTTAATTAAATTTGGGAGGCCATGCAATTTGCCCAGCAATATTTTAGGAAGGTCTGTTAGCACTGGTTGTTGACGGAACAGGCATTTTTATAGAACATAAAGCAGAGATGAAGCCAAAAGTGATCCAAGGTCCTTGGTGTATTATAGCATGGTATATTGGATCAGCAAACAGATATCAATAACTCAGTCTGCAAAAGATAGCTGGGTTTGTGAAGGTAACAATCAATTTTTCTCAAAACTGTGAGAGGGATGTGTACCATTGTATAGGTAACGGAATTGTTACCCCCCGTATCAGAAACACAAAACAGAATCATAGAATCATAGAATGGCAGAGGCT
>NW_009747268.1:0-5264 GCF_000703405.1 Apaloderma vittatum | reverse complement strand
CAGCATTCTTTGTGTGACTTTTCACCAAGACTGCTTTCATGCAGCTGCTTGGGAAAAGGCCAGCTAACAATGCCAGGGCTTTGTGTCATGGTCCAGGCCCTCTTCCCATCCCTGGGTAACGTCAGGATCTCCCAGGTCTATAAAAACATTGTATGCTAGGTTTTCCGATTTGCTAGGAATCTTAGTAGTTAGCAACTCTCATTGTTAGGTTTACTGTCCTGATGAGTTTTCTTGGTATTAATGTCTAAGAATATGAATGGTATAATGTCATATGTACACATCCAGGTGTACACGTTTTGTGAGATGATGTTCTGGTCCTTTTATGCAGATTTGCAGGAATTTGTATGTGTATTTTTCAAAAAACCTGGGAAAACCAGTAAAAATTGATAAACAATTTAAAATATTTTTCTAATATAAATATACATATTACCACATAAACTATATTGTATGCTTATTATTTATGTTGCTAGTAGTCATGATATAATAACTAGGAAAATGTTTCTTAGAGCTTTTGGTAAATATTTATGACGTTTCTTCCTTTTGTTATATAAAAGGATTTCTTGAAGAAGGAGGAAGAGACTCATTAGTGCCACAGCGTGCCACATAAAATTATTTAAGGTATTAGTTTACTTAGTGGACCAGTGGAATGTAAGCTGTTACTGTTTCAGAAACAAACTATTTGATGTGCTGCTGAATGAATTATGTACTAATTCTCTAGTTGAGGAAAAAATTCTGCTCAATAGAGAGTTTGGTGAAATTCTATAGTAGAGCTTTGCAGGGTTGAAGCCTTTTCTACCTAGACAAACACTATTTATTTTAATTACCAGGTGTTGTCCCTTCACTGTTTGTACCAACGAGAAGGTTGACTCCCAGCCAGTGGTGAGAGCTCTGGCGACTAGTGTGAGCAGCTTCTTTTTACTCAGATTTGAAAAGAGTGGATCCAACACTATAGTGAATCATACTGTATTAACTATAGCAAACTCTAAACCTGTATTGACTAGAGCAAGGAGAAGACGGTCACTTAAGCTGACCGATTAATTTTCTGCAAAGTTTGTCTTTATATGAGAGGAAGATCAGGGTCAAAACAGAAGTGTATGGAATGGTTTAAGGAAGAGACATGTAAGTAAAGGTCCAAATCCTACCCTCTGGCAAATAGTAATAGTAACAGTCTTAAGTTGATCTTTTCTGGATTCACTTTCTGAAGTGGGATAATGCTGAGTCTTGGGGTGAGTCAGCGGATCTGATAGTTGTGGAAGCCAAAGGTGCAATTTTGTACCTAGTACAGCTGTTAACCTCTGTGGAAAGGAGTGGGCTGTGCTTGTCCCAGCACTGGGCATTTCTGCACTGGTGGTTTTGTGTATGGTAGTTGTATGAGCTTGGTGTGGATTGCATCAACTTGTGTACTGATCTTACTGAAAGGTAAACTTTTGTTTTACAGCAAGTTTAGTAGGAACGTGAATAAAATTTGACAAGCTTTAACTACAGGGACATGGCAAAGATGTACAGTTGAAAGTGAAGAGCAAGGTGAGACCCTAATTTTTAGTGACAGCATGCAGTTGAAGTGGATTGAGCTGTATCCTTAAATTACTGTCTGGAGCAACCCTAATAAGAAACCAACATTTCTACAAAAAAAGATTTTTTTTCCCATGCTAGAATAATACATTTGGTTACTTTAGAATTGAGCTGTAGTTATAAATAAAGTAAAATTTCCATAGTGAGGTATGACACACTCTTCAGGAACTTATACAGAATGCAAAGATTTTACTCTGGAACTGGTGCACTCGCAGGAGATGCTGATGCCATCCCAGAGCTCTCTTGTGGCACCAGACTGGCGCTACGACTGGATCACGGTGTGATTTCATGATTCTGGCCTCTGCAATCTGTTACTCCTTTGTAGCACAGCTTCAGCATTGATTAGGACATTAGGAAAAAGTCCTAATGTATTGCCTACTCTGTGTCTATTAGTTCACAAGCTATAGCTTGGTGGACTTCTCTTGATTTGGATGGTAGGATGCGTTAAAAGTCTGTTGTTATTTTATCATGAAGTAAAAGATTATAAAGGCAAGGCTTCAGAATTTGCACTGAAAGATGATTTAAAAGTACTCTGAATTTACTTATCATGAAAGAGCTTATGAATCAAGTTTTGAACACTTAAACAGTAGTTGTAAAGGCAAAAATTTGGTTAGATGGATAATGTCCGGTGTGTTATTTATCTCTCAGAGTTTTCTCTATTAACTTCAGATTACTGTGGTAGTTTGCTTCCGTTTATCGAGTTCCTTGTTTGCAATGGTCTCCGGTTTGCTGGTGGTGAAATTGTTAGGAGTTATCTGTTCTCTATTGCATTGGGATAACAGATCAACTTTTAAATTTCCTATTAAGGTTTTAGAGCCTGAGATTTGTTACCATGAATGTTACTGAATAGCGTATATTCAAATTACACGTAAGTATGTACTGCTAGGTTTTACTGAGTTAAAAATTAGGCACCTGTAATAAAAATCTCAGCAAAAGATTGGTAAAATTTGGATAGATGCTGTGCTGATAATTAAAGATTTTGCATGCCAGAACAAAATGTAAAAATTAGCAGAACTCAGTAGTATGCCTTTCTGAGGGATAGATCAAAATAAAAAAGGACTCGGTTCAAAAGCTGGAAGTTATGTAAGATGTACTTAAACTGTGAAGGCTTTTCAGCATGAATTTCTAATTTCCGATATTGGGTAAAACTGCTTTTATTATTATTGTTGTTGTTATCAAAATAGGTCTTGGAGTTGGTTTATATATCATTTTGATGTTGTTTCAATGTTGGTTGAATTTGTTTCCTAAGCTCTCTTCAAAGGAAGGTGTCTTTATCTATACTTCTGTAAAGTAAATCTTAAAAAGCACAGCAGATTTTTTTTTAAAGGTAAGCAGCATTTCCCAAAGTTATTTGACTTGAAAGCACAGTTGAAATAATTAATTTTTAATTTGACTGTCCCCAAGAAGTTACTTTTAATAAGTAGTACCAAAAAAATGGTGACATTTTACTGTTTCTGGATAGAGACGTTGTTGTAGAATATTAGATCATTTAAAGCAAAAGAGACAGTGAATCTGCCAGCCCATGGTAGCCTGCTGCATATTTTTTTTCCCAGTTCTGTTAAGAATGCACAGAAACAAGCAAACTCAGTTGCTGTTTTGAATCCTTATAATACATTTCTTAATTTCTTGTTTTTAAGCTAAAACATAAGTATTTTAAAATAAGCAAGCCAAGCATTATCATCCAGTAAAAACACTATTATTGAGAGAGCATGTGTCAAATGGCCACCTTCTTAAAGGCTGAAGTATAGTAAGTCAAATAAGGAATTTTGTTAGCAATTACTGCAAATTTTATAAGTAAAATTAAAAGAAATGAGTAATAAATCTACGGCCAGTTGTTTGGATGCAAACCATGCCACAACCAAAGTGACTGGAAGCTTATTGATTTAAGTAGTAAAAAATATGATTTATACAGATGGTTTTAATAAATTTATTTGGAACAAAAGTGATCTGAAAAATGGCACAAGTTCTTGGCTACGTTTGAAGAACAATTAGGAAAAGTCACGCTATCCTATTGTTATTTCTGTACGGTGTTTTGGGTGAAGATGAATAGTAAGAAAATAATTTCAGTTCCAACAGAAACTAGTGAGAATGTTTTGAATGGTACTGAATGTGTAAAAGAGTACTACTGGAATTTGGTTTTAAACTCTAAAACATGGGTGTACAAAAGTGTTTTTCACACTTAAACATTGGAAAAGCTCAAAAGGACTGGTTTTAATGATTTTTTTTAAAACTTTTTTTTGGGGGTGATGGGGGAGGAAGATGTGTAGTTGCTGATGAAATTGATAGTTGCCCAAGAGTAATGTAGCAAGTGATTTGAATAGGAAGCTTACAGTGCAATCTTTATGGTTTAGGTAGAATTAATTGAAAAATACGTGTTTTAATGTAGTCTTAAATATCATAAAACCTTATAAATGCTTACTTCTTTTATTGGCCATATGTACAGTTTGGATGGCTGTCTCTTTAGGATGTTTCATGATCCCTGCAGACAAAGTAAGCAGTTGTCCACCAGTAAGAAACAGCAGACAGAAGCACTCAGCTCTGACTGGCAATAACTACTTTATTCAGTTGGGATTCTGAGTTCTGCCTGAGAGTAGTTGTCTAAAAGAGAACGAAGAAGCAGTGATGGAGGATGGGGGAGGCATTTTCTTGCTGTGTTACATAGCCAAGAGCCCTCTCAATTGCACAGACGTTAAAAGTAAAGCCTGCCTGTATGCTAGTAGCTCCTTCTTCCATCAGTGAGACAGAGGAGAGCTGTCAGCCTTACCTTGTTGGATGGTGGGTGTCCTTATCTTCCATGTGTACTTTGTAGCAACAGTGACTGATCTTTTGATGCGTAGGAAAGAGATAATGGTTGTTTGCTTCTTTTTCTGTTTTCTTCTGCTATTATCTGATCCATATATGGTAAAACTGAATCTTCTCGACATCACTTAAGTTGAAAAGTTTTGTGGAGAAGTCCACAGTCCTTTGTGAGTTCTCCAAAGATGGAGATTGCACAGCTCCTGTAGGCAACCAGTCATTAATTACACTTGTTATGGAAAAATGTCTGCCTTATTTTTTTCTTCAGGGAGAGCTACTGAACCTCTGTCTCTTTCAGTTCTTTCAAGTGAGCTGGGTGTTGCTTTCTGACAGTTTTATATTTCTTTACCAGTGGAACTTTGGACAAAAGAACTTTGAAGCAGCTGTGTAATAAGGACTCTTGAGTTCTGCTGGGACCTGGTGCTGGAGTTAGGCTTCTTTTATGATGTAAGCATTTGAGGCTGGTAATGGAAGGGTGCTGCAGCCTCCCTATGGTTAATTTTTTATTGGACAAGTTGTGATTTTTTTTCAGCAAGGTCAGATTACCTGAGATCTAAAGATGGTAGATGGAAACCAATGCAAAAGATTCCTTGTCCTCAATTACCTCAGTGCTTGTTGACCCCTTGTTCAAAAAGTTAATGCTGTGGCACTTCATTTGCTTCATTATGTAGATACTGTTTTTTTTTCATGAAGAAACTGTTATATTTCCCACAGCTGTCCTGGATGTGCACTCTGTGTTTTGGAAATCAGAATGTATGAAGCTTGAAGGTTGCTGGCTGTATTGCTTAATATTTTTTTTCTGTAGTGTTGGAGTAGTATTCGGTTAAAGCTACTTCTGAAACTGGTTTCTTGTAGTGAAAATTCTTTACTTGTTTAAATTTCTGTTGGCTTAGTAA
>NW_009747267.1:0-4712 GCF_000703405.1 Apaloderma vittatum | reverse complement strand
GGCGGTGCGGTGCCCTGGTGGCCGCCAGCCGCGGCGGGCGCGGACGACACGTCCAGGGGGGCCGGAGCCCAACTTGAGGGCGCTGTCACCCCTCCGCATCCAGAAATGCTCTGCAAAAGGTACAACTCCTTGCAAACTCGAGTTTGAAAGGCATCGCTGCATCCTCTGTTTAATTAAAGCTCTGATAGCTGCCTCTCGTTGAATTAATTATGCATGTGAGCGGCGAATTTCCATATTTTCATACACAGTGACAGCTCTGATTTCTGTTAAGGGACTCTGAGTGTAAGTGTTCTCCCGAATTTGTTCTTTAATGAGAAACATCAGAAGGATTTAGGTGTGATGGCTGTTCTTTATGCTTCCTCAGTGAAGGCAGCAGCATTTCTGCGTTGTGGAAGAACGCAGCACTGTATTTTCCCATCTGAAGCCTTATTGTGTGTTCACTTCCTTCAGCCTTTTACTACGCGGTGCTTGTTTTCAGTTCAGTGGCATGGTGACAGGTATGTGTTCTGATACGTTTTGGCATGAAGTGTTCAAAATGCTTAGTGGCTGCATTACAGCTAATAAAAACTAATTATCCATTTCAGTAGCCGACTGAGTAAACACAGAGCATCTTCAGAACTCTATAATCCCTGTTCATCAAGCACTCACAGCAGAAATGTCTCCTTCCATGCACGGGCAGTTGGTTCATGCTGTGGTAGCTCAGCACTGCTAGCTTTTGTTTCTGTTTCATACTTTATAGCTTGAACAGGAATGTGTATTTTGTTTTTGTTGAGGGAACAGGAAAAGCCACATAACTAGCTTGCCTAAATCTCCTGTTCTGACCATTCTGCAAATAGGTTATTGATGCCAGTTTTTGATTCTGTCCTTTCCTTCCCCTGGCGCTGCCTGCAAGGTGCATATCCCGCTAGCAACAGCAATATAACCCTCTTCACTACCTGTTAACCGAGCAAACCAAATCTGAGGTCGACAAGCAATTTAATTTGCACATCAGTTCATTTGCTGACTTTTTTCTGGGTTGGACAACAAGAAGATGACATACAACACAGATAACAGTTTGCATACTGGTGGTAGTCAACTTTTTCCATCTAGACAGTGGTACGTCTGAGTACAGCCTAGCCAGAGAAGTAATTTAGTGATTGAAGGTACTATTAGATAGGACTAGAGTTGTAACATCTCTTTTCTTTCAGGTTTTTCTTGATCTGTGTTATCACACCATTTAGGAACCTTCATTATGGGTTAGGTTCCTGCTATGCTCAACATTGCATCACTGAGGCTTTTTTTTCTGTGGGCTTTGCAGTCCATGATCACAGCTAAGTGACTGAGGAAAAGGACAAAGAAAAAGTTATTATCAGCAGGTTATGTGGGAATCAACATCTGGAGAAAAGGGCAATTACTGTGTTGCATGTCTCTAAACAGAGAAGTTTTAAACTTATTTTCATCCTCCTAGAACTAAACATTAATGAAAGTAAACAAAAAGTGTTTGAGTTGTGTAATTTCGTGTTGTCTTCCCCAGCCTTCAGCCCAACTACGTGAGCAACTTCTTGGGATCCTGTGCAATTCATGAGACTGGATGATTTCCCTTTTAAAGAAATGAGTACTTCTTATAGATCCTGCTAAAACCAGCATCAGAATCCATGGTTTAATTTCTACCTGCAGGCCAGTTTGAGTTGAATTATAGCGTAGCTGCCTGTGGGAGTGGATGTGGCTGAAGTTGGTGTCAGAGCTGCTTTAATTGGCCAAAACTGTCTATATGTAATATTTGCTGATCATGTCATAGTGACATGATTCGCTTTCATAGTCTCCCTAGAGATACTTCGTTAAGTTGCTCTTTATTTTAAAATGAAAACTCCATCTAGTCTCTAGAGTAACCCTCTGGTTTCATTTGTTGCCTCACCAGCAGTTTGCTGCAGGGACACTTTTCAGTCCTCTTTCCATTTTGTGCCTGGAATAAGACTAGTTTGAGTTTGCAGAGAGAGATGGCTAAAGACATTAGTTTAAGAAAATTGCTGCATGCTATTTTTATTTATGTTAGCTGCTATTACCTAGCTAGGTTTGCTAGGTATTACCTAGCAAATATAATGAGTTAAACTCTTTGTATATGACTCCTTTTGAAATCTTCAGAATTTCAAATTCAAATGATAGACATTTAGCCAAAACATTCCTGGGAAATACACTGTTTGTGTAGTCAGCAAAGGCTTCAGTTTGCATAAATATAACTTTCCTTGGAAACTTTTGAAATGTTTATTGATCCTGATACTTGATGTGATTTATTTTGTACTAAAGAAAATAAAAATATGTAATAGTCATACATGATTCTAAGAGTTCAGTGCATAAAATGTTTGGGGGACATTCTGGAAAATGAGAAAAGGAAGTAATTGGAGTGGATGAGAAGAAGCCAAGAACTAGTTAATACCTTAATGACAGTAACTGAGTTTTTTGGTTGGTTTAAGAAAAACTTGTGAAGGTAAATGCCTCATGAGCTTAAAAGATCTCACAGAACCCAAAACCTAGTTGCTGCTTGTTGTTAACTTCAGTGTTGATGGAAGCTGGACTGTGGGTTTACTCTGGAGACAAGTGGGAAGGGAGGAGAGAGGCATTGAGTGTAGGTGTAGGTTTCTAAATACCCTGGTGTTGCATTAGGCAGATCTAATTGTTTCACAGTGGGAAGCCTTTGAGTAGGCAGGCAGGCATGTTTCTGCAAGCCTTACTGTCTCCTACTTATTCTGACCTGAATTTCTGCTTGTTGGTGGTAAGCTGTGTCTCAGATTCCAAGCACTTCTTTGTAGGACCGGGAAGGCAGGCTTTGCTACTCCTCCCTGATAAGGACCAGCAGTGTTCTTTTGTGCTTAGGAGAAAGGCTACTTTAAAATTAGAGTTTACTTTTCTCCCTCAGCAGTACTTGACCGTTTTCAGGAAAGAGTTTATGCCCTTGTTTTCCACCAAATCATTCCAAGGTGACTGTAATTTAATCTGTTTCATATTTTCCACTCTATCAACAAAAATTTATACTTTTGCTGGCGTAGTGTGTATTGACTCAGGTAAATGGTTTTCAGCGTTTTAAAGCAGCCCTACCTTTGACGGGAAGCTGGTAGTATGAGCTGAGTAACCCTATGTTGGGAATTCCTACAGTTGTCTGGAAATGCTACACTGGGGGAGACTTCAGTCCTCTTGCAGGCGGAGGACTGCAGAATTGGGTAAAGGGAATGTCACTGAAGAGCTTCCAAAGGATGGAGAAACTTCAAACAACTGTCTCACTTGTACTTTCTCCTCTGTGGTAAATAATTTATTGCCTTGGAGCTTTATCTGTTAAGCTGAACAGATATTATGGGGAATTACTGATATAATGGAAGAGTGGATTAAATCTTCTCTGACCAGAGAGAGGTGGAACACTTTCCCATTGAAATTTTTGTGTGTTCATGAGATGTGAAAAACACATCACTGAGATGACTTCCATTTAGTGTACAAGGACAAGTGCTGCTCAGCCCCATTCTCAGTGAGAACACGTTTAGGGAGACAGGAAGGTTTGAAACAATTAGACTCTTAAAAATGACAAAAACTTTGGACTTTGACTTCTTCTGCTGAAGAGAATTATGGATTATTTTACAAGGAAGTTTGATAAGATAGGTGCAGTTATATTTAAATTGTTTCTGTAGCAAATATTGGTTTTGTGAGACCAAAGCTCTACTTTTGGTTAAGCATATTATGGAGGTCAAATGAGTCAGAATTTTTGTTTCCTGGAATGACTTTATATCACAGTATAAAATCAGAATGTCAGAATAATTGCAGTCATTCATTTGGTTCACATGTTGTTGGATAATGTGATGAGGACAAATACAATGCTAACATTAAGGCTAAGCTTGTCTCCTAGTGATAATAATGAGTTTCAACTCCACCCTTGTTTGCACAAAGTAGTTGTAACTCAACATTTCTCATTGCACTTCTTGGGAAGAATGTGCTTCTTGTCAAGAGGTGTGAGAATATGTCACTTCTAGAACATCCACTACCTAACAGGGGTGTTTTTGCCTCTCTGCACCCCAAAAGCACAACAGCCAAAACTGAAAGTGATTTGGTTGAGCGATATAAGTGCATTTTTTGAAGACTGTATTAGTTATAGTGGTCGGTTGGAGGGATTTGCAACTTGTTGCGTGTTGTTTATGGAAATGCAAGTACCTATGTTATAAAATATTAAACTTTGCATTATCATGGTGTTTTAGTATTAGAAGTTTGTAAAATCAGATTATAGCAGCAAGTAAGTTAGCTTTTCAGAAATGAGATAAAAATCATTACAATTAGAAATTGATCCCACAATATTTAGGAGGGAAATAGACAATATTGTGGTTATGCATTTAAAATGTGGCTAACATCTGTAAGCATGCTGAGGATACACCTCTTGGATCGGATCCCCAAAGCCCGCTTTATGAATCTCAGAAGAACATCGTACTGTGTCACTTCGTTTGGTCAGGATGGTGGTGCTTTTGGTTGTGCACTTACAGAGTAATGTTGTAGCAACAGCAGTGATACTGGAAGAGAAGTTTGATCTTTGCTCAGTCACAGACATGTCATGTCTATCCGTGTCTTGGCCCTTAGCATTTATGTTGTGCCCATAGGAGTGATCTGGATACTTTCTGGATCTAGTCCCTTTAACTCAGAATTAGTTCCCTCATCCACTTCCTCAGAGAGGGAGTGCTCAGGCATTGGGATGCACTGCCCAG
>NW_009747266.1:0-4739 GCF_000703405.1 Apaloderma vittatum | reverse complement strand
CTGTGATTGGCCCATTGGGGTCACCTGACCCTCCCCATAGGCACAGCTGCCCCTGCTGCCCCATGGTGACTGTCACCTGTGCCAGGAGCCCCATGGAACTGGTACCTGGGGCTCTCAAACCACTGAGGGGATGTTCTTATGGCTGAGCTCAGACTCAAAAGTATTCCCACCTCTAAAGCTTTCGCTAGTTTTGATGTGGAATAAATTCCCCCTCCTAAATCTCTGGACTTTGTGATTCTGCAGTTGCATATGGAAAATATTAAACGTGATAGCCTGCCTGTGCTTTCTATTGTTTATTTTTTGTTTAGAAAAGTACCCACATTTCTTGGAAGCCACCTGTTCAGTCATGATCTCGGAATTTGCCCATTGACATGTACGTGCTGTGTGGTGGCACACAAGCCTAACCACGCAATTCTTTGCACAACTATACGCTTATTATTGATATTTGATTATTGTTATTACTATTATTAGCAGACCCCCCTGGGAAATTACTTTAATCATTAATCAGCAATATCATAAACATGACCAATTTTCAGCATCTGAACCCCAACATCAGGATACTGCTGTCCAGCTTATACCTTTCCCTCTTAAGCCTTTCTCTACTAATTAGCTGAAGAGTTACTACACTGAAAATATTTGGCATTTCAGCATGTCCGATATGGGCTTTAGCCTTGATACCTGCTGTCCTCCTCCCAAATCACGGGGCAGTGCCGAGGAGGCTGTGTTCTAGGACACACGTACCAGACCGATTAATCATGCACATTGACTTGCCTGGGCTTAATTAGAAGTCGATATAGGTTCATTCGCAAAGACAAACCGCATTGTGTTTTAGCATCCCTGCTTGTATTATCAGCTCATAATCCATGATACTTCAGTTCACTGCACTGGATTGCTCCCAACTGGATTTGTTGGGACCTGCAAATATTTCCCATGCTTGCACTATACACCTAAGTAACTCCACGGCCGCTAGTGTTATCCTTCTGAGCAGTAAATGCGACGAGGATTGGCTGTAATAATATGATTAATACGATCAGTGGCACATGTTTGCAAAACTGGGATTTCTCCAGTCTCCTCCACTATTAGTGAGTTGTGGGGATGGAATGTGTTGAGAGCGACTAAAGCAGCCCTCAGGCTCTGGCACCAGAAAAAATCCGTACGGCCTCGAGATCCACTTTGGAAGCTTACTACACATTGAAACATAACTGATGTGACATCTACTAATTTTTCATCTTGAGGTTCATTTAAACCACATTCAGCATTTAAAAAAGTTGAGACGATGAACACTTGATGTTGCAGAGTGGTGCCAAAAATATAAATTTTGAGCATTCCTAGTCCTGATTTGTTTTGACAGACGCTTCATTTTCTGAAGCTGCAGTTAGAGCAATAAAAACAAAATTCACCACAGAAAAACAAACACCAGCTCCCCTTCCAGCAAAACTGATATGTTTTTTGAATGCTGGAAAATTGTACTGCTAAAGCCCATTGAATTTCCACAGGAGGTAAAGCTCATTAGCAAACACATGAAAGACGGCAAGCAGAATATTGCAGAAAATATATTTGTACAGTTACTTCAGTAACACTTTATTTAAAGTTTCTGGTTGCTGGCACTTAGTGTGTGTGACCTTGGTTAGGGAATGTTTATTGCTGAAAAACACTCTCAGAACCCTTACAGCCAGCAAGAGAGCTGGAGGGACTGAGTTCAGTGAAAAGGAGGGAAAACTGACATTTGTCTTTTCATTCCATCAACAGATCATGTATTTAAGGAGGCATACGGAAGAGGAAAAGCATCCCTGGAGTGGGGAAAGGAGGGACTGGATGAAGGATGCCCAGGATCATGTGCTGCTAATGGGGAGGATCGCTGATCTGCCCCAGTCAACGGGGATTTGTGCTAAGCCAAAGGATGCTGGGCGCACTGTGCCTGAGGAGCACAGAGGAGCTTTCTGTTATAACTTCCTGGGTTTTGTTTAAGAAAATACATTAACCGGAGGAAAAGAGTTCTCACTACGACCCTGATTTCTATTTCCTTTAATTCCATCAAAATGAGTTCTTCCCAAGCCAGGCTCCCCAGCCAGGAGCTCTCCCCAGCCCTCTGAGCGTTCGGAACCCCTTCATCTTTGCTGCCCTTAATGTTTTGCAGACTTCAGCAAGACTCCTGAGCTCTGTGTATAAAAGTACAGTTTAAGCAGTGACAAATAGAAAGCACATGCTTATTAAAGCTACATTACACAACTCCATGTGGCTTTAATGTCATCTGCTCCTAAAACAACAAACCTGTGGGGACTTGCGCCTCTGTGTGTGTCTTGGAAAAGGAAGGTAGGTCTGAGCTGTGGTGACAAGCTGGTGTGTGGATCTGGCTCCACGCTGAATATGCCAGGACCACTATTAGCTCGAGGACACACGGGGACTCGATAGTCACCTGGTTAGTAAACAAACATATAGTACATACACGTCTAGGCAGGACAGCTTCTGGCTTGTCCAAACACGTAACGATGCCCTCACCATGAGAAATGAGGCAGAAATACGGGATGCTGGGCTGGGCTGACAGCGAGTGCTTGCTTGATTTACTTGCTGTAAAACCAGATCAAGTTTATCCTTAAATAATATTTCCTTCTACCATGAGCAATATTCCTTGGGCTGGTGGATCTTGCCAGGATCCTTTTCCAGGACAGAGTGGGCAATCGAGATTAACCCCGCGGTGGTGAATCCACCTTTGCCCTTGGGGCAAGGAGAGCTGCTGGGAGGGCAGGTGGCTTTGCAAGAGCAGCAAAGAGACCAAACACCTTCCTCTTCACTTCCGCTCCTTCCCCTGAACTTTCTCAGCAGCCCTCGAATATTTTCAGCCATCTAACTTTGTTTTGCTTAGAGTCTGAGGCATGCTCCTCAAGCCAAACTTGTAATCTTTCTGATTTGGGTCCCTGCGTGCTCAGCAGCGCACAGCGCACCGTTGGTATGCAGCACTGGTAGCGTTTGACTGAGACTAATGTTCTCTGTGTGAACTCAGAGGCTGTGTCTTATTTAATTTTGTCATTTTCAATTAAACTTTGCCTGTCCTTCCATTACTGTTTTGAATCGTGTTTAATGCTAATATTTAATATACATGCACTTCAAAGTGTTTTTCTTGTTTCAGCTACACATTTCACACATTCTTTCCGAGATAAAAATGTTTTATTTTAGCTTCTTGACTTCTTCTGTAACTTTTGTCACTGCAGAAATCTTGATGTTTTAGTTCAATTAACATCATGTCAGTATTTTCATATATTTGGAATGGGAAGGGAGGAGGACAGAAAAACAGCCAGTGAAGGCACTGAACACGGCTACATGTAAAACTAATAGAAGGAAAGTGAAATAACATGGGATATTATCACAATTTTTTTTTCAAAAATGCTTTCTGAAGTTATCTGTATATTTTAAGTTTCCCACAGTGATACACTTCAAGTTTTTAAAACAACACAAACATTTGCCTTGGCTAACAGCCTAGTGTAAAGAATAAAAATTATCAACACAAGTAAATGGCTTAAAAAGACAAGGTATCGTCCCCAAGGAGAAGCAGAGAATGTAAAAGTAATCTGTACAGGCACAATCCTATTCATGTGTGGCCAGCAAAAACAAACTGGTTGGGTCAGCTATCTCTTTTAAATGGAGAGATTTCTTTCTTTACCTGTCCATCATCTCTCTAGGATGCACATGTACCATCTCACTGGACTGCTTTAAGTACAATTAATATTCGTGCTGTGTCTCATCGTTACTGCTTTTTCAGTAATGACATGACATTTATTTATTGCTCTTCTTCAAGAATTAATAAAAAAGCCAGAGGGGCTATGGATCTCATGATCCACTGGCAGAAAGTTGTAACAGGTTATCTGAATTATGTAACCCCCAAAAGGTCATTTTTTTCATGGTTTGGGGCCTACTGCATTCATATAGGTGATTAAAATCCATTTTTTCCATCTCTGTTATTTTTCCTTCAGCCTTTTTTGTGAAAAGCAGCAATAAAGCTCAAACCTGTGCCACAATGAATTCTTCGGCAGATTTTTAAAGCTGCCCGGAAATCATTATGAAAGCTTCCATAATCAGATAATGACTGATATACAGTGTGTGCCGATAGAAGTGTTTGAAAATAAAATGCAGGGTGCTATAAAATGGGTTTACTAGATAGTAAATAACATTTCAAATATGCAAGGGAATCACATTCCAGTCCTGCTTTACTTCTGCTGCCTTCTTTTGCTCCAAGATCTGCTCCGCTGGTGAAAAGTTCAGTGCGAACTCAAGCAGTAATAATTTTGGGGAATATTTGCACCACTTCGTACGAGACACAATTTTGGTGTCTCTGTTGTGTGACCCATCTCCCCGCGTGGCTTTTGCAGCCGATGGGAAGAGACAGACTCTCCAAAGCCTGACTCCAAGCAGGATCTTCCCTCAGGTTCCCTGTCACCCTCATCAGGAGGCTCTCACTGAGCACTGAAAAACCTCAAAAGACCAACCCCTTATGCCATGCTGTGGTACAAGAGCAATTAAGAGAAGCTGGAGGAGGGAGAGAACACAGAAAAGCAGCATGGCCCAGCCCTGGCAGAGGGTGCTGGGTGAATCTGGTGTGTGGGTGGCTGGTCCACTTGATTCTCTTCAGCTGCTGGCTCTGATAAATGCGATCTGAGAGGCCTTAGTCCTAATGAAAGATGAGTGCATGGAGTTCCCGTCAAAGTTCTTGAGAGGCTGTTTCGCTGCCCAAAAGGAAAAAAAAA
>NW_009747265.1:0-5223 GCF_000703405.1 Apaloderma vittatum | reverse complement strand
GGTGGTGGTAGTGGTAGTGCTGGTGTTGTCATAGTTTTTAAAAGCAGATTTCCAGTGCAGAACCTTTCATTTTCCACTCAGGGCCATTATTGGCCTTTTCTAAACCATTCTTCCTCAGCTGCAGAAGAGAGACCTGCACACAAGATGACAGCAAGAAAGACAAGTTCATTGCTTAAGTCCTGAGTACAGACTAAAAGCCTCTCCAATATACATGATGACAGGACCATATGATGCTCCTCTTGCGGTACTGCACCTCTACACAGAGGCTACTTTGCCAATAGCTCACATATTAAAGGCTGATAGGGTTTGAGAGGCTATGGATTTTGGAGAGAAAATACTGTTTACTACGGGTATAGTTCTTGACTCCAAAATAGATGAATAGAACTATAACAAAATGAGGTACAGCAGCAGAAAATTGCAGTTTACATGGATTTAACTGCTGGCCAACTCCTGTTTGTATGGGCACCCACTACTACGGAGAAAAACTAGTAATATCCTTCAACTCCAGACATGACTTCATACCCTAAGGCATGCACCCCCTAACTGTACCTTTCAAAGCCAGAATGATCATTCATGCTCTCACAGACCCCAGGAAGAAGCTACAGCCACAATGAAACTTCTATCCACAGCTGGTTTGGCCTTGATGAATGCCTCGACCACAGACTGGATCATGGAACCGGAGCAAAGAGAACATAACATAGCAGAAAGATTGTGGGCTTTGGCTGTGCAGAAGCAGCAATGCTTCACTGCTGCCAGTTATGAGAAAGAGTCATCCAGACTGATTCATTCACATTCATCAGTTTTTGTTACCATTCCTGATGAGGTTTGCTGGATACAACATGCACTGCATTTTTACTGCTACTGGCAGTGATGTGACCCTCTGCACTTCATTTATGAGGTATACAGAGAGTTTGTGCTTCATGTCGCCCAGGGAACCAGAACAGACTTTCCTCATCAACCACCAAAAGCAGAAGGGAGAGTAGGTTTCTTGAAGTGACTCTTAAAAAGTCCCCCATGTTAGTTTTTACTTCACACATGCCCAACTTACATTCAACAGGCACTTTGTCTTCATTTCCGTGCCTCAGGTATTTTTAAATTTAAGAACAGCACTATTACAAAGAATTAATTAAGGACCAATTACTTGTAAGACATCAGTGCTGACATCTTGAGTTCACACAAGCATCTCTCTTTTCCTTCTGATTGTTACAGACTTTCCTACCCAGTACAAAAATTGCCAGAGTCTTGGTACAGGATTCTCCAGAAGGACGAACAATCTGAGGGAGTTCCCTCTATTCTACAGATTTTTTCTCCATTTGGTCATTATAGTGTCACAGACAACTCAGATAAAGGACGATTGTCTTTTAATGATTATTTTTTTCTTTTTTTTTTCCCCTCCAAGTACAGTAGAACAAGAAAACTACAATTTAGCTGCACCACCTGAAGCACAGGCACAAGAACCATTCTATGAGATGGAGTAACATAAAAATTTTGTCATGTCTGCCGCTGCAGTGGGAACTCCCAAAAGTTGAGGAGCTGCAGAGAGAGGATGTCCAATTATAGGAGGAAGCTGTGGTGTAAGATAAATCTAGTAAAGTGGACAGAGACTGCATGGGTCAAAGAGTTCCAATTTCAACTTTTTATGTTGTAGGTTAAAAACCTGCAAGCTGCAGTGGGGAGTATGGATCACTGAACACAAAACCACAAGCAATAGAAAACTAAGAACACGTGTGTGCTCGACCTCAGCACTGCTGCCTGTAAGTTGTTTTCAAACCAACAAAAACATTTCAGTGGCTGGAAAAGATGAACAGGCCTGGTTGCCTTGGCCCCAAGTATTCCAGAGGGCAGGCAAGACAGCTGGACTGTTGGTAAAGAGCAAGGCTATTTAAAGAGACTCGTTCTGGCCTAATGGAAAATGCAAGGATATAATTATCAATTATTTTAAACTAAAACAACATTTCAGATCCAGAAAAAAAATGAACCAAACAACAAAACACCAAACTTCACAAGGAAGAACAAGGGAGAAGCTGGTTAGATTCAGCTGGCAGCTCAATCCAGGTGCAAAAAGAGCAGAATGTGCTGCTCTTTACAAGCAAGCAAGCAAGATGTTTTCCACAGTGGTGATTCTGGACAGTCCTTCAACCTACAGAGCAAACACTGAATGCAGCTGCACTGTTGTTCCAAGCACTGACACAAAGCAGATCTGATCACAGGGACTTCGGTTATCACAAGGTAGCCACAATAGCAGGCAATGGAACGCAGCTGAAGAAATTACTTTCAAATACGTGGCCGTATGTTTATATCTCCAAGTCACGCTGATGATCTGCTCTCTCTTTGAGCCCTCTGGGCAGCTGCTCCTCGTGTGCTGTCCAGTGTTCCATAATAAGAATTCCTGTGCAAAATTCTGGCCGTCATCCACAATGCATGTTACAGAGCAAACACACAAAGCCAAATAAAGAACACTTCTAGAGTTGTGAGAGAGCTGGCATCTCAACTTCGATTCTGACAGTATTAGCATAATTCACTTAGGATATGTGAGAATTGGATCACATCTGAGTGAACAGTTGTTAGGCCTGAGGAAGTCGATGTCAAGCAGAGGACGGACAAAAGCCATCATGCATGTGACACACAGCACCAGAATGTCCAGTTTTTTATGTCGTTCAGCCCAGGAATTGTTGGCCTTCATATAATTTGATGCATAAAGTGTGTTACATTCCCCACAATGAAACCAAGGCTAAAGGCTACCGTCATCAAAGGCACTTTGACTTACCCATGAAGAAATACTCTGGAGACTTTTTGTCTGTAGCAAAGTCTGCCATAACCCCACCGAACCGCAGCCATAGACCAAAGGCAATGACAGCCAGTCCTCCCAGCTGGAAGATAAACAGACCAGTCAATACTTCAGTAATGGCTGGAGAGCATCAAAAAGGTGTCACTAGCACCTTAGGCTTTCTTGAAATCCTGCAGCTCAGGACTGCAGTGTCAGAAAATTCAGGAAGCAGTTGCCAGTGTTTGGTAACACTGCATTCCTATTATGGTGTGATACACTTCTTTATTTCTGCTCTGCCGTGCAGTGGTGCTTCTGAGCTTAGCAGTGACTTTCAAACCTCGTAAGTAAGCACATTTAGTCATTAAAACTTGGCCTGAATTGCAGTGGAGAATAGTGTGGGGTGGGGGGTGTGTGGAGTAGAAGTGAGTGCCCATGAGAAGAAGAAGCAGTGAGGAACCCTCTGCCCTTCCTAACCCTCCAAACGGCACTGCAGTCAGGCAGTGTGCAGGAGGCCACTTGGGGCCAGGGCCTGGAGTAAAGATGCTGTTGCTGTAGGAAAAGCACCTTATGGGGAAGTGCCACATGACCAGAAGTTAAGCTGTGTCGGCTTGACACACACCAAACTTTTACGACAGAAGTAACTTAAGTGACTTTTTTTTTCTCCGACCCTCCAAGCTGTTTTTGGGCTGAGAGGTGCTCCAGTTCCCTGTGTGTATCATAGTTCCAGCTACAAGTGTCATGGCTTATATGATGCTGTAGAGAGACCAGCTGGATCTCAAAAATCATTGTACCAAACTACAGGAGGTCATCTGCCATTTCAGAATTGTTGCTGCTGCTGCTCAGTTATAAGAAGGGTTCTGTTAAGAGTCCTGCCAAAAAAAGAGGCTTTTATTGTTCTGCGGGATGTGCTGAAGTTAAGTGTGTTTGGACCAATTACGACAGGGCATTTGTCTGTAAATCACCACGGGATCTCCTATCAGAACCAGGAAGTAAAAGGATTATTACAGTGTACAGATTACAGACCTTAGATCACAAAAATTGCTAACAAACTAGTGGTGGATGTTGTCAAATGCAAGGAAAAATTCCCTTTCATGCAAACACGACTAGATCAAAAATGAGAGTGTCAAGGCATGTTGTTTGTGGGGAAAGATCTATAGGCAGTGGTCTCAGACCCGCCACAGGCCAGACATATTATAAGCCTGCCAGGCAAGGGTGTGTGTCCTGGCAGACAGGTTCAGCACCCTGCAGGGCCAGGCACAATGCTCTGTAACTGGAGGTCTGGAGCAACTGGACAACCTGAATGAGGTTCACAAAAACCTGCTGCTTTACCCTATCTGTGTCAGCCTGGCATGGTGCTTTTTTTGAATTTGCTCTGCATTTCCTGGCACTTGATTCATCTGGCATAGCTACTCCAAGCAAAGCAAGCAAGCAAACATACAGCTCAAGAGCGTGGGATCACACCTCTCCTCACAGGTATGTCACAGCACACGGTGTGAGGGACCCGTGCCACCCTGCTCACAGCATTTGAACTTCCCTGCTTGCAGGCATGGGCTCAGCCTTTGGACTGCCAGAGCACACACGGAGCTTGGTCCTGTCAGTCCAGGCTTCCAGGTGCCTCTGGTAGTTGGGATGCGTTGGAAATGAATGCTGCAAGTCCAGCTGAGGAGATGGTTTCTTCCATCTCAGTGAAAAGGCAGATAACAAAACACAGTAATTGTCACTTTTGTGAAACAATATAACACAAAGCTTTGTCCTTCTACTGACTTGCAGCTGCAGCTGGGGAGCATCACTCTGCTCCTGCAGCTTGACCACAGCAGCACTGTGTACCCGGAGCTTGCAGTGCTGTCACCAAGAGGGAAAAGCACTTCGTTTTACTGTGTTTAAAGCATAAAGGAGACAGAAGCCCCAAACTGCTTGCTCCAGAGAGGGTGAAAGGATTATTTTGTGACTTCTTTTTAAAAATATGAATCTGAAAAAAAAAAAGACATTTAAGAAGATAACATTGCTAATTGTTTTTCCGTGGAAAACTGGAAAGCTACTGGAAGGGAAAACACAGCACGAGGGAAAGTGAAAGAAAAAAGAAAGCTTGAATCCCATTACGCTGTGAAAGTGTGAGATTTACAAAGGTGCAGCGAGAGGAGAATGGGCAAAGCGTTCTCTTGAGGCCACGCACGGCCGCACTAGGGTGGCTGTCAGCAAACGGCGAGCAGGATGATGCAAGGACTTTCCCTTAGGTGACGCTTGTAAAGGCAGCAGCTGCTGGCTTGCTATTTGACATCGCACTGCTAAAATGCACCGTGATGCTGTGAAGAAGTGTTCCGCTACAGCACGCTGCGCGGAATGCTGGGGGAACCCCTCCCAGCCTCCGGGTGTCTGGAATTCCACGCTTGCCGGGGAACCGGGCGCTGCCTTGATCTGCCCGTCGAGGAGGGCGCTGCCCCCCGCAAGCAGAGCCG
>NW_009747264.1:0-4845 GCF_000703405.1 Apaloderma vittatum | reverse complement strand
AGAGCCCTTCCCATATCTTCGTTCACAAAGCTTAGATATGATGATGAATACTGTCCTGGACTTCCACCATTAAAAGCGATACATTACCATAGACTGCATATTTGAGAGGGAAACATACTATTAATGCTGATTCCTTTGTCCATTATTGGTTTTACAAATCCTTCTGATAGTCCTTCTTGCTCCAAACTTGGCTGATACCTCTTCTATTACTTTAAAGTCAGTAATATGACCAACAGACCCTGTTGGAAATCGTAACAGTGTTCTGGAGTTAAAATTCTGGCCATTCGTGAAGCCATCCCTCCCAGCCCCTTGACCTTTTGTATCACTGCTGGTCCACCAGCAAAGCAAGGCATTTTTCTGTTCTCCCTTCCCTAGCATTTTAAAGGACCATCGCTCTCAGGGCACATCTAAGATGCATCATGATCCTTCCAGCCATCTGAGGATACTACTGGGGCTCCCTTATTCCAAGACATTGGAGCCTGGTATCTTTAAAGTGATTCAGAGCAGCTGCAGGCATCTTCTGCTCTACATGTGAGGTCTTTGGAAGCAAATGAAACAACAGCCTGAAGACAAGCCTCCTAAGAGCTGTTGACACATCATCTGTTTCACTGAGGTTCAAATAGTCCACAGCAGGATGTAACAACAAAACTCAGGCCGCCAAACCAAGATGCTTTCGTATATGAGTTGATCCACAAGCCAGGAGAAAAAAGATGGATCTCACCCACCTTGGCATCATCCCAAAGCAGTCTTACTGGGAATGTATCTATAAATCAACCACAAAGCCATCTCCAGAAAGGGTCAATCCTTATTATAAAACATCACTTGCACAGAGCTGTAAATTTAAAATGTGTTTTACAGAAATAGACCAGTGAGTACTTTCCCCCAGAAGAGGTGGCAGCTGTCTGTACCCCACTGAGCTACAGGGACCCTTTTAAAAGCCGTTGCTTACTCAGAAACAAGAAGCTGCCTGTAGCTAGCATTCAATAAATCACCACTTTCAACTTTGGTTGCTCATTCTCAGATGTGTAATCAGAACATAAGATTCATAGATTTTGAGGCCAGAAGGGACTGCTCTGATCACCCAGTCTGACTTCCTGCATAACACAGGTCAGAGAACATCACCCAGCAACTCCAGCCACAGAGGGAATCACTCTGGCCCTCTATTTCAGATGCTGCTGTTGAAATTGCTGTCGACTAGTGAAACATGGTTATCCCATATAACACTGTGTGCATCACCTTATCCTGGCAATTTTCCAAGACAGAAAGCCAGGCTCTTAGATTATATTTGTTTATAAGGAAAAGAAACGAAAGAAACACACCTCCCACCCCATCCCTGAGAAAATTCAGTGTTGCCAACCACCTTATGGGGAATATAGTGCTCTTGATGAGGCTGAGAATAACAAAAAGCACATGGCCAGTTCGGTATATCTCTAGTAGTTTCAGCACTCAGGGCAGCCAAGGTACTGCACTGAAACCAGAGGAAAATAAACCCTCTGTAACAGAAAATAGGGATACACACCCTAAATACTCCCAGGTGACAAGAGATTTTGTATGCCTCATTTTATAGAGAGGAAAGGTTTGTTGAAGAGACTTTTTTTAGAACACCTGATAGATTTGAAGGACAAAAATGACAAGGTATCAGACATGCAAGCTCTTCTTCACATCTGAAATATAATTTTATTGATACTGGCCCTAGGATACCTCAAAGGGCCATGGAGGGCTTTCCCCTCATTTCTTACAGAAGAAAACTTGTTTGTTGACTGTCTGTCAGCCTCACCTAATTGCTTTTGAATCAGTCAATCGATATCAATCACATTGTCAAGGGGAGGGGTAAAGGTTTTGCAGATATTACATTCTCTCACATTTAAAGAAAATAGATCACAAGGTAAAAGACAGACCTAGATGTGTGCCCCTATGAGGAAAAATTGCAGGTTGATCATAAGACAATCCACACCAATGAGAAAAATAGGAAAGCGGTTTCCATCAGTTTTACGGAGTGCTATTTGTTTTCAAAATCAGATTCCCTTCAAAGATCCTCAGAAAAATAATCTAGGTGTTAAAACTAGCTTCTCAGAGTCTGCCTTAATCACCTTTTTCAGTTCACTCTCTAAATTGGCAAAGTTTGCTGTTTTCCATACAGTAACTGCGAGTACTTTTTCCTTAACCTGTGATTGCAGCGGTGATAGCTCATGGCTGTGGTTACTGAGAGCCCCAGACAAATTCCCTTCTCCAAACATCTAGCTGCTGACGAGTGAGCTTTGCACTGGAGCACAGATAGGAGCTATGAATCAACATCTGTGCTGTTGCATAAGATGTGGCAATGGCAATCTCTATCTCATGAGACCCTTGCTGTTTACTAAGGAATGGGTTGAGATCTAGGTCTGGAGTTCCCTTGGGTAACAATCTGCAACTGGGGAAGCTCCTCAGGCTGTGATTTGCTCTGAAAACCGTTTTTTTCACCCTGTCAGCTGAACCCTGATGAGAAGGGAAAAACAGCACAAAAGGTGTTGAAGAGACAGAAGGTGTCAGAAAACAGTGATTTGACAGCTCTTGCCTTGTGGGCAACTGTGCTGACACAGGGCTTTCTTCTCTTATCAAGGTGTTCTGTAGTCTTGTCTCATTCTGTGCGTCCAGTAGCCTTCCCTACTAACCGCCCCTAAAGGCTGATTAAAATGCAATCTCATTCAGTTTCTCCTCTGTCTCCCCCTTTTCTGACTCCTATCCTTCACAACCAGAAGTCAGGGATTTCTTCCTGCCTTTAACAATTTTTGCTGCAAGTCTACCCCAAATTTGATATCATTCCCGGTGAAAAGGGTGACCTCATACTCATAGATCCAGACTACATGGATCTGGGAATCACATGAGCTGGTTTCCACTCCCAGCTTCCTGCCTGACCCCAGATGCGTGACTGAGCCTTACCTTACACATCCCTTCCTTAATCTGAGGTTACTAACCTGCTACTCAAAGAAATAATAGATTGCTTATTCATTGTTGCTTTTGAAACATGTAGGTGTGCAGTGGAACTACCAACCACTAAAGCCATATCTGGTTCTCTCCATGAATATCACCACAGTGGCAGGGCTGAGTTAAATTCTGAGGCCTAAAGAGCAGAGCATGGTCTCTGCCAGGTGCTCAAGGTGATACCACAAATTCTGGGGCAGCACAAGAGAAAGAGTAACATCCGGCATTGGGGTTGCTGGTGGGATGTATTGTGGGGAGCTCTGGAGAGGAGGGAGGGTGAAGACCATGGTGGGTGATGGACACAGCGTATAAGGAGTCAGACCAGAGAAACAGCTTGGGCGTGCTTTTTGCGGTGCTGCTGTTGCACGTTCTTCCTCTGCAGCCATTGAAGTTAGAGCTCCCACCACCCCCGTAGTTTGACTTCCTCTATATTTAGCTACTCTACCTACTTATTTAACAAGGAACAAGAATTTCTCATTTATTAAAATTCAGTCACGTTAGATACAAAGACATACATAGTGCAATTAGTCCTAGTAAAGTTAATGCTGTCCCCCAGGGTTCTTTTACAAAAGCATCTCATAACCAAAGTCTTGCCTTCAGCAAACTCTGAAATGGTGTTGCAGGTGCAAACTTCAGCATCTGACCCATCAGAAGACAGCAGCTTGAGGAGATAATCCAGATTATTAACTCCATAAGAAGATAAATTAATACAGATAAGCAATGCCCAAGTGCTGATACACAGCACCATTCACATTTCTCAGAAATAAATGTTAAAACAATTGGTTGGGAATATGGATTTTCTGTCACATACACAATCTTAGGCAGCTTCAAAGTGTAGTAATAAAATGTTAGCAACCAAAGAACCTGCAAGACTCATTTCAGCAAGCCTTTTTTAAAACATAACCTGTATTATAATAAAAAGAAGTGATACATTTATTTGATCTATTTTAAGAACAAAGTCAGCTCAAGGTCAATTGCTGATCAAGAACAATGGAGGAAATCTAGGTGAGATAATTTTAAAGCTGTTTGAATTAAGAGACAGATCCAACCTGTTTGAAAGGTAATTTATAAGAAATTATCTCAATTTACATAATTCAAGTGTTTTTACCCTGGTACCTTGAAGAGGTTGATCTACATATGAATTATAAGATACTGTTACAGATAATTTTCTCCCCAAAACTCCCCAAATCAGAACTCACACATGGAAAACACGTGCTGTGGAAGAATGATCTAGCAGATATGAAACTTCTGTTTCCAGGAGAGTAGCTTAGTGTTTCAGGCAATATACAGTGAAGCCTCCAAAAAGGCACCGTTTATCCTAAGCAGCAACTGAGATTCCTTTAGGCAGCCCAACACATTCTGGACTACCCGAGCTCCCCTGGTTAATAACCAAAAGCCACCTGCAGAACTTCAGTAAGCACCCTTTTGTCCTCCTTTAACAAGCACACTCTCTCACGTATAGAATAGCAAGTTTCGCTGAAGACAGCCACAGCTGTCTTCCCTTTCCCTGCAAATGAAAGGGTCTGCACTCCTGCTACAAAATGGTTATCAAATGCAGTGTCAAAGCAAGTGTTCCCCCTCCATTGTAAGAGGCAAGCTGAATACTTTCGGCACAGCTTTCAGTGTCTTCAGACCCAACTGCAGCTGCACACACTCCAAACATTCTGCTGGCGGCTTCCTGTTTGCATTCCAGGGCTGAGGAGAAGGAGGACATTTCTTTCCAAGTCTGCTGCCTGCTCCTGGTTTTCCAGCTCTCTCTGCCTTTCTGCCTCTCCCTTTGTTCTTCCTTTAGGAAATCTTTGAGATTCATGAGCATAACAAGAATCCCTTCCCTCTGAACTGTGCTTTTAAATTGGCTGGTTGTTTCAGAGAGGGGAGGAGGGC
>NW_009747263.1:0-4934 GCF_000703405.1 Apaloderma vittatum | reverse complement strand
AGGCCAAGTTATTGAATGTCAAGTGACATGTCTGAAATTAGCTCCTTATTTTTCTCTTTATTTTAATATGATATCATACACACTTGTCTGTAAACATCTGTAAAGAAAAATCATTTTAGACTTTTCTGTTGGGTTTTTTTTCACCCGTAAATGTTTGCGGATGGCCTTTTCTTCAAGATAAGTAAATTTTGTTGTGGTGGAGATAATTTTTTAAGATGATGTTTGTCATTCTGTCTCTGCAGCATTGTTTCGCTGATGTGAAGATGAACCCTGCATGCATCTGAAGAAGTAAATTTACCAGGCACAGTGAGCTTACTCAGTAGAATTAGTCTGAATTGAAGGAGACCGAAGATACATTACAAATAATTGTAAGTTCAGGCATCAATAGTACAATGACTGGAATATATCTTAAGTGAAAATGTTAAAAAGAATGTGAAGACAGAAGTTGCTCTTCCACCTAATTAAAAATTTACTGTGACGAAAGAGGAAGGAGTACTGCCACAAAGTGAAATGCAACTGTTGTTGCAGGTTCTTTGTAAATTTTTCTCTTTATTTTCTCTATAAAATCTATTTTATTTTGGATGTCTGATCGCCATGTGTATATATCTATAATAATCATGCACAGACTACAAATAGCAAATAAAGGTGAGATGACCTCATCTTATTGGCGAGAGTAGTGCTGTGCAAAAATGCTTTAAATTCCACTGCTGACTTGTGCATTAGAAGCAAAATGACTGTAAATTTACTCCACTGACGTTGTAGAATGAACTGACTCTTTGGGTACAGAATCATGAGCCAGCATTCAAGTTATGCTCAAGGTCAATTCGTTTACATTCAGTAATTAAAAAAAGACATATTGAAATGCAGTGAATCCTGAGTAGGATGCATGAAAGCTCACTTATCAGGCTACTATGATGAATATTTTATTCTGTTAATGACTTTCCTTCAGACATGCTTATGCACTCGCCCTTCATATCCACCTAGATTTCTCTACCTTGTAAATTTGAGTATCTTATGAAACACACTGCTTAAAATTCCACGGTGAACAACGTGCAGATAGCCAATGCTCTGGCCTTCCCATAGGAAACTTTACATATGTGTCATTATTAATCCCTTGGGTAACCTTAGGTTAGATGATCCACGTGTCTAGTTTTAGTATTTTATTCAGTTAACCATACTGAAAGATTTAGCCACAAAATGAGTTAACAGCTCATTCATTCCCTTTCCTTATTACAGAACATTATTTAGAATTTAAGCAAGAAAAATTTGTAAAAGCTGGGTTGTATCGTGTTCCTCATCTAGCAGTCAGACAGGGATACGTAACAGGACATGCATCTGAAATACTCACAAGCATTTCCTGCAAGATTTTTCTTTAAAGATCTTCTTTAACTGTGGAGACACAAGTGCTATGTAGGGGCAGTAATTACAATTTACACTTACAGCAAATCTAAAGTCCTCTGAAAGTGTGAAAATGGTGTAGTGGATATTATCTCTATCCCTAAACTTTGAAATTTCAGTGGTTATGTTGCTCCTCATTATTACGTTCTTTTAAAAGAGGTTATTAGAATACGTTAATATTTTGTGAGTTCTCAGGCAGCAAAGGAATTATCTTAGCTGAGGTCCAGAGCATCCCGTTCTATTGCAGCAATCTCTGACAGTGCCTTGACTTCAAGGGGTTCTTGCCTCACTAGAGGCATCAGTTTCCTGTGCCAAGACTTTGTCCAAATCATGGTAAGAAAAATTTCATTCTCATCATCACAGAATTTATTTCTAAAAACCATTTGCTCAGATGTTGGAAGTAAACTCTGAGTTTTGAGTTTAGGTGTTAAAATTTGATGAGGGAATGCACATTCGTGATGGTAGTTATCTTTTTCACAGTAACAGAAGTCATCGTATTTCATAAGCTCTGGCCATCAACACTGGAATGCCATAGGCCAGCAGCATCTTTTAGCTGACTCTGAAAGCAAGCACTGACTCAGTTTGCTGGGGAAATGTTTTCTACAGAAGACTGCTAATTTCTTGATTTTACTGTCAGACAGTCAGTCTGACATGTCAGAACTAGGGAGAGAAGAATGATGAGAGAGGAGCAGGTCACTATGCTTCTTCTTTCCCCTTCTCTTTGGTGTCCCAAATCCAGTTTTGATTCACTTTCTTCATAGATATGAGTAAATAAGGGAAAGGCATTGGCTCAGGTTGAGGGGTATCTTTCCCCTTTACTCAGAGCTATCTCTGGGTGCACTTAGTTTGAGGTGTAGTGATGATTTTAAAAAGATATTTACAAGAGATTTTTAAGTTGTCCTTTAAAATGCCTGCTCAAATTACTTGGCTATTCAGCTGAAGCTTGTCCTAGACACAGCTTCCTTTCTTTGCAACAAATTCCACAAACATTAAAATGTTATTTTTTTCAGTGAGGAATCAGTTTACTGCAGAACATGCATAATGCAAACACACTGGCAGCCGATACAGCACTGTATGCAGCCAAGGGAAGATGAGAAAGGCTATTTCAGAAAAAGCAATGAATCTTAAGACCTTCCATCTAGGATTTAGGTTTGCAACATAAGTTGACTTACTGTGAAAAGATAGGGTGAAATCTAGTAAATCTGAAGCAAATTAGTAAAAGACCAAGGCATTTCTAATCCATTTTTTGGTGAAATGATGTATCACTGTCTCGGCAATAATTGTAGGAGTGTTTAGTGTTTCCCCCCCCTCTGTAAGTTGTGTAGGGATGCTTTCTCTCTCTTAATGATCTAAAAATGGCTTGCCCTTAATGATTATGACTTTTGCCTGTGGAATTCTGCAGTGGCCCAGTTTCAGTCTCCACAGAAAGGGAGATGCACCCCAAGCTGATTCTGCATCATTTCAATACTGGTAACAAGATGGATAATAAGTATTCCAGAGAACCTGAAAGTGTTTTGAATAGCATGGGTGGCTTTTGAGTTACTAATACGCCACTGAAAGTGTTATTAATGTATGAATTTCAGTTAGTTTTAAAAACATGTACATGATCAGATGACTACATCTTTGTTCACACAATGTGTGTAATTTCCATGATGTAATGTTATTTTTCTATGTGTGTAGAATATTGTACTGCATTCTTATTTGGCTACGAGTGTGGTGTGTTTAAGTATACCCAAATGACTATTTTAATTTTAAACTCTGAAGGAGTAACATTTTCTATATCACCTTTTTGATCAGCTCTGATCCTAGAGAGCTTTGATGAAGCTACTAATTATTTTTTTGATTCATCTGTGTTTAGGAAAGAAAGATTTAATATTGTAGCACCCACTTGTGCCACTGATAATTAAAAGACTGTCAGCATATTGCATAGAGCATATTGCTCTAGTTTTGCAGGAGAGAATCTCTCCCCATCTGGCTCTTTGGATTATTTGTGAATGACTAAGGCACTCTGACGAACTTGCTGCTTAGGCTAAAATTGACTGGAACCAGCATTTGCGTGAACCACTTGAGCGGTCACTGCTGTGGTAAGCACAGCCTGTTACTTTTCTCATAGGAAAACCAGAAGAGATTGAAACATTAGGAGCAGACACCCCATGTCTTTTTTGGGGGGAAGGTAAGCTGTGCTGCAGATAAGTAAATTAAACACCCAGCAAAATAAGAAATAGAATCTCCATTTGTAGAAGTTCAGTCTTATGTTTCTTCATAAACCCATAGAAATAATCTGTTGTTTCCTTCAAAAGAATTTTTATACCGTGATAGTTTTGTCAGTAGCTAGACACAGTGTTCCTCATTTTTGGCAGGTGATCTGTTCATAGTATGTTATATATCTGCTTTTCAAAAATCTGATGTTCTAAAATACGCATTTGTCTTTCCTTTGTTCAGCCTAAGATGTGAGTGTAGTTAATCCGCATTCAGTTTAGGGTTGCAGCTGGCTATTATCATGTGGGAAAAAACTGTTCACACAGGGTAGGTGATTCTTCACGTTGTTCAAATCCCATGCATTTACCACACAGTATTCTAAAGCAAAACATTTACAGGTTATCTAAAATTATCAGCAATTCTGATTTTACAAGAATCTGCAAGACTGGACTGTGACCTATGAGAATGAAACACTTTCTTTCTAGAATAAGATGTTCTACTGGCTTTCTGTGCCTTTCTAAAAGCCCAAGGTGAATCCGTGGCTCCTTATGTGACTTACTTTAGAAACAGCTACTCGCTGTTGCAGGGAAGACTCTAATATGCTTCTGTGACAGTTTATGTATGTTTTATAAAAAGGAGATAAAGAACATTGTCAGACTATATAAATATTACTGCATAAAAATAACTCACTTTCTTTAAAGACTCTTGAAGTAATGCATTATTTTTACTTGGCTGTCAGACTTTTTACATTTATAAAAGTGAGATGACAAGGGCAGAAATAGGATTGTATTAGACCTCTTCTTGCATTTATGCATTTGTGAAAGACCAAATGTACGGTTAATAAACTCTGTTATATCAAATTCCTACCACTTATCACAACATAAATGTATTTTGTCTATCTAGTCTCATTGACTTGCTTAAATAAGACTTCTTCTGCCTCTTAATTTAGTTTACAGTTTTCTCCATTGATAAATCTGCCATCAGAAATAGCTTCTCATCAACTTCCTCCAGCCAGTAAATTATTTTTTATTAATTAGCAGCTTCTAACTGACGTCTTTAAGGGAAACCACATAGCAGCATTTTATAATTGGGGGCAGAAAAAAGGCAGCAAGAACAGTGTATTCTGTTACACTGCTTCGGTTCTGGAGGTCTAGGCCACTGGAGGGTAAAGGCAGATCTACTGTTGTGTGTTCTAGAAAAAGCAACAAAATGCACTTTTGTGTCAGTGTTTATCAGGAAGGAGAGAAGGAGAGGCCCTTGCCTTTGGGCAAGTAAATGAAGTTGTTAACTACTTAATTCTGCTAGTTGTCTTTGATCTGGAAGATGTGTTTTCTGCT
>NW_009747262.1:0-4863 GCF_000703405.1 Apaloderma vittatum | reverse complement strand
CAGTCCATCACCCGTGACGTCACAGTCCATCGCCTGGTGATGTCATGGCAGGCCTTTGACACCCCCAGGCACATGGCCTCAGGAGAAAAAAACCACAACAATGTTTTTGTCTTATTTTCAGCTTCTACGTTCCAGTACTACTTTAGCCTGGTATCCTGTAACACGTGCCAATGGCCATGTGTCTCTCCCCACTCCTGACTCCTTGCAGAGGTCTCCTGTGAGGGGGAGCGTGATGGAACTAGAGAACATGGACTGCCCACATTGTGATGGCACGTCTCCCAGCCGCCTGCCTTTCCCTGTGCAAGGGTAGGATTCGTAGGGAGGACGTGCATGGTCAATAGCCAGCCGTGGGTGAGGGTCTCCCACCCTGGTGTTCTGCGCCCCTGCACCATCAGGAGAAACCTAAAGGGATATTTTTCTCCAGCTTCATCCACTCCTGCTGACACTAATCCACAGTGCCAAGTCCTTCTCCACTTACCACATCTGCCATGCTTCCAGTCCCCGTGGCCCAGCCCTGAGTCCTGTGTACAGTTTTGCACATTTTTGCAGGAGGACATCATGCTGTTAGAGTGTCCAGAAGAGGATGGCCAAGATGGTGAAAGGCCTTGAGAACAAGACTTATGAGGATCAGCTGAGGCCAGTTTAGTTGGACGAGAGAGAGCTGAGCAGTGAACTCCTCTCAGTCCTCAACTTCCTTGGTGGGTGGAGCAGAGCAGAATGTGCTGATCTCATCTCTGGTGACCAGTAATAGCACATGAGGAAACACAGTGAAGTTATTTCAGGAAAACTTCAGACTGGTGCTCTGTTTTTGTTGGGATAGAATCTTCATCCACCCATAGCCTTTAACAGGTTTGAGTCAGCCAGGACCTTAAGTTGCAAGAAATAAAATCCAGGGCATCTGAACCATGCTGTCTAACAGATGTATCTTATATCAGAAATATCTTGCTCATTGTAAAGGTGAAAGTTTTGCTGAGTATCGGTGATTTCTTCCCAGGAATATTTTCCCATTTATTGTGACTGCCATTCAGTCAATGGGCTGAATACAACTTTGCCTGCATTATAATTGCACTAGTAGTAATATTAGTTTTATTTCATTTAATCAGTTTTTATTTCAACTTGCATGTCTCCTCTCCTTTTCCTGATCCCTTGCTCTTCTGAGAAGAGGTCAAACAGCTGCTATAGTTCAGCCCTGGACACCACTTAGACAATTAGACATTAGAAAAACATTCTTCAGTGAAAGCATGGTCAGTCACTGGAACAGGCTCAAGGAAGTGGTCATGGCACCTAGCCTGTCAGAGCTCTAGATGTGTCTGGACGGTACTCTTAGTCATTTAGTTTTAAGTAGTCAAGGATAACCAGGGAGTTGGCCTCCATGATCCTTACAGGTCCTTTCAATTTGAGATATTCATTCTATGATTCTACTGACACAAGTGTTGTCTGAAGAGATGTCTATTAGCTGAAGTGTGCATGCCTTTGGTGTTCTAATTTCAATCACAAACACGTTACAAATACGGACTAGTTTCGGAAGAAAGTATCTAACATGTAAAAAATCCGAAAATTAAAAGAATGATCAGAAAAAAATAACTTAAAGAACAAGAAAACAGAACATACGTTGCAAAGTTATGTCTTACAAAGCTGTGGTAAAGAAAACTAAAGTAAAAAATACATTCTTACTGTATCAGAAGTGGTATGCTGTGTCTTAATTGCTCTCAAATCTGGTTTATACAGCATTATTATTCATGCTTGTCTATGTAGCTCTTTGGACAAGGGAAGGCATAGAAGGGCCTGCTACATCTCAGAATAAAGCTGATTGGAAGGCTATATGTGAAAAGGTTAAATAATTATCTTGTCAAAACTGTTAGCTTAATATAATGAACTATCTTCTTAATAGCTGTAAATCCATCACTCTTGCTAAGGCTACTGTGTTTATTTTATCTGAAGGGATGACTTTAATGCAGTCATGGAAGAAGAAAGTGCTGTGTCGAGTTGTTTACTAGTTTTGTTCTCAGGTCATTAAATCAAATTTAAAACATTTATTTTATAGTATACTTAATTGCTGTTTTTGCGGGGTACACCACGTATTCAGTTAACTTATCTACATTTTCAAACAAAGCTTGTGAGATTAATGGGAAAGGGAATAAAGGGCCATTCTGAAGGGAAACTTGCACTGGCTAGGTATTCACACATAGATGTTTAGATGCACTTCATGAACATATAAGCATTCCTTCTTTTTTCCAGCTAAACAGCTCATTTTTCATGAAAGGACAGAGAAGGGAAATTAGAAGAGGCTGGCAGCTTGAGAAATGGAGCTAAAGATGCCTCTGGAGGAGCAGTACAGAAACCTTACAGTTATCAACAATTCAAATAATTGAACTTCCCTTGAGTCTTTTCTTTCATTCCTTCTGCTGAGTTCATTTGAAAGAAATACTATCTTCCCCTTAGTCATAGAACCATGGAATGTTTTGGGATTCAAGGGAACTTTAAGGGTTATCTAGTCCAAGTCCTCTTCTGTGAACAGGGACATCATATTGAAATTGTTTAATTCCAGTGCCTTTCTATTACGGCTTGTGAAACCTTCTACACAATTTACACTTAACTTGCACACTATTGTTAATGAACAGGACATGTCTTCTTCACTGGTTATTTTCTTCTACCTTTACAAAACTGAGTGGTTTTGATTGTTTTAGTGTTCAATAAATGGAATATAAGCTTAGAATTCTCGGTGCCTGGTGAACAAATTGCCTGTTTCAGAGAAAACGGAAGCTGTAAATAATACCTTATCTGCAAATTACAAAAAAATAAAGAATGAAAAGACCAAAACAAAGAATAAATTGACAGTTGAGCGACAAGTGCGTTTGCATGAAGTGTAGAAAATATAGATTCAATACTTTGTTTTCCTCTTAGAAGAAAGTACATGAAATGGGTCGACCACTAACAACTTTCCCTGTGTTTTGCCTGATGAACATTGCTTATTTATTTTTACGTAGAACTACACCAGTTAAAAAGACTGAACTGACATGTTCTCCTGCAATATTTGCTCTCTGACTTTATGTGAAGCTAGAACAGGAAGTTCCTATGAATAAAACGATGAATTGGATCCTTAGTTTACAACAGTTGCAACTTTTTACTAGAAATAGTAATTTCTGAAGGAGAAACTTAGGCTGAACCTTTTCTTAACAAACTTCTGTATTTCAGATATTAAATAACAGCAATCAAATTGAGTTATTTTATATAATATTATTCCCATCTAGCTTCAATTATAATATACTATATTGGGTGGTTTTGTTATTAAAAAGATTAAACATCACGTATGGACAGTATTTGAACAGAAGTAGTATCTATTTAAGGCTTTTGAATGATACAGGGAAGAGTGAAAGATTTCTCTGTTTTTTGAGCATCCAAATTTATTCAAAAATCAATATGAGAATCAATTCAGAAATTGTTTCCTATGAAAGTAACACACAGTGAAAAGCTCATAATATTAGAAAAGCCAGTAAGTATGAGTGAGAACTGGTGGAACACAGTTCACAGGCTGCCAGTAATAATAACAGTGTCATTTTGTCTACAAATAAAATGAACAAGAGAAAGAAAACATATATCATAAGAATAATAGAAAGGCTTGGGTTGGAATGGATCTTAAAAAAGAATAATACATATTATTTGACTATATGACACTTCTATAGTAAAAACTTGCTGATAGCATCAAACCATGCAAATACTTTTAAAGCAATAGAAGAATTTCTACATGCATTTTATCCATATATATTTGTAAATTAAGCTTCTTTAACTTTTATGCCTCTTCAGTGGAAATGAGTCACTGATCTGACAAGTTTTTTCTGAATTACGAGGTAGTTTTCCTTGATGTCAGTTTTTGGTCCCCTCTGAATTTAATTTTCTTCCATTTCTACAAGCAATTCTAGCAGCAACAGAGCTTCATAAAAGCAGAAGTAAAGACTAGATAAAGAGAGAGACTGAGTAGAGAGGCTTGTGATTTTACTAATTTTTTCCCCTGAAAAGAAAAAAATTCCTGTCTGTCAGCCCGACAGCTCAGCCCTGCTTAGGGCACAGTCTCTGTGAGAAAGCTCAGAGGCTTTAAACCTTCAGCTGCAGCTGTCACAAGCCGATGTACAAAAAAGTGATTATAAATGCCTGGCACTGAAAGTCACTGCATCTAACTAACCTAATGGGTCATTCATTCTATGAACTGTGTCATTTCATTTCAATAGAGATCTCTTTTTCCATACAAGCAGTAATACTGCACACGTTATACAAGTGGACAAATAGGATCATTGGTAAGTGTATCTCTTTAAAAAAAGAAGTAATATTGTTTAGTCTGCTGCAAAACAATTTGGATCACTTGAGTATCTGACCTGGAGAAGGATAAGAAATGTCAATCAATCAGGCAGTGACAGGTGATGGGTCTGATAAGGGGGATCCTGAAATGATAATTCATGTTAAATGAGAATGGAGTCTAATCTATTGACCCAGAAAGAAAAATAGAAGTTATTTCTCAAAATGTCTTCAATTCCCAGTCCAATCTAAAGCTGTGCTAGGAGGAAACAAAAAGTGCCAGTTTGTTTTCATATGAGAATAAAATGAGGAGACAGCATTCAGAGGAGGAAAAAGCACCAAAAGGAGTGAAGCACTTATTGAAGTCATCTTGTTTAAGAACAAAAATTATGCTGTGCTTTCACATCTTTACCTAGAATGTCTTAAACTATTTTTTATGGAATATCACTCTTGAAAACCCTCACTGAAGCTGGGAGGTATTACCTGTTTTATAAATGGAGACCTGAGAAACAGAATTTAGATGTGAGATGTATAATAGAAGACTCATGTCTTGGTTTAGAAGACAGGGGAAAG
>NW_009747261.1:0-5178 GCF_000703405.1 Apaloderma vittatum | reverse complement strand
CTTTTCCCCTGTCTTCTAAACCAAGACAATCAGGTAAATCTGATTTAAATTAAGTCTTTGTCAGACCAGTGGGGAGAAGAAGCCTTCTGATATCCTCTAGTATAGAATTCACCCATGGAAATGTCAGGGAACACTTGAGTTATAGTGAACTCATCAAATGGACCCTTGTCCCTCCCTTCCTGCAAGATCTTGCTTCAGATGCCTTTTTAACCTGCAATGCTGAGCCAGCTTGTGCTCTCCAGGAGAAAGAAAGGATATTCCCTCTCAGCACACTGCTCTATTGCAGCTTCAACACAAAAACTGGCTTGTGAACCCAGACAACTTCTGGTTTAGTTTAGGCTGTGGATCTAGTTTGTCTCTTCTAGCTGGCTGATGTTCCTTGAGTGTTCTGCAAGTCAAGTTTCTTGTCTGTCTCTTTGAGGTGAAACTACAAAGATTGTTACCTGCCTGATGATTACCATTGCTGAAAGAGGAACCCATTCGACATAGAATGACTGCACCCTCGTTTTGTGTTCAGTTAATATGAACTTAAAACTAGTCCATCATTTTTCTATTTGTTTTCTCCTGGCATGGTAAGAAACTATTCTAGTGCCCTCTGTGAAATTTCTGTTTTTAAGGGGATATATTTCAGCTTCAAGTTTGGAAAACAAAGAGCGCATATCTCATATTTTACAGAAAGTATTTGTTTTATTGAGTGTACAAATAATTGGAATGTGTTAATGACACTTGAACTAGTTTCATCACTGTTTCTGCCTTGCTAGAGGTGCATTAGAACAATATTGTCTCACTGGGTTACCTGCAAAAACATTTTTGACCCTTGATTTACACTTCTGACTGACAGAATTACCAGTAGTACCCACCAGTACCAGTAGCTGAAAAAGGTCTGCAGACTGCATCCTTTCCAAAGGTGTATTTTGGGAAATAGGAACATATAGGAACCCAAAGTGGTTGAGATTAGGAAAAGGCACATAAGAATGATTTCCTTGAAATGAAGTATTTCTACTCATTTTATAAAATACCCATATGTGTGAGTGATCCATTTTATATTTCCATTCAAGAAATCATTTTAGTATGAACTAAATGTTTCATGTGACCTAAAATTTATTTCTTTTCCATTTTATTTTCACTTCAGGTCTGTCTGAACTGTGTTTTGTTATTTTTTTTGTAAGGGGGCAGTAGGGTGTGTCTGCAAACAGAAAAATCCATTCATTTCACAGCTATGGGTGTAAATGTTCTGACTTGGATGAATAGCTTCTCTAGTTCATGGTGGCATAAATGCAAAAAAACCCCCATTAGGTCTTTGGTGAGACTATTTGATTTAAATAAAATATCAATGGAATCAGCTAATCTTAATATTTCAAATGAGAGTATTATCCCGCCTTATTATAGAGTTGAAGCCTATAAGAGATTGAAGGGGCAGATTCTGATGGTACTTCTATTTTAACCAATTGCAACTGCCGACCTCATTAAAATTATATTCTAGTGGAGAGAAATCAGACCAAGAACTTGGAACCTAGGTTATTTTTAGCACAAAAAACCCCACCCTTGTTTTGTGAAGTACAAGAATTGCTACAGGGCCCATAAATACTTTGTGAGTCTGGTCAACAGATAAAAGTAGAAAATACTTAAAACATGAAGAAATTCATCTGTCTATCTATTGACAGTGCCTTATGGAAGAACAAGAGTCTAGGTACAGTAAGACAATAATGAATTTAATGAAAAAGTGACAGACATTCAGGCTGTAAGCTGAACTGCTGTTGAAAAAGATATTTTTGCCCATATAGCAGAATTCCTTGGCTGAATGTCTATGAGTAGATTTCTATTGATAATAAATATGAAGGAAATTATTTATTGTAAATGATAATTAGACTTTCCCCAGGGTATGCATTCAGCCAGTAACAGATTCTGAATAATAACATAGGTATTATTTCTGGCATTCTTCTTCCACACACAAAAAAAGAAGATGATAGGAGCTAAACCTTGTGATTACTTTTGTTTAAAATACAGTAATATCAGTATAGGGGGAAATTAATATTTGTGTGTGATTTTATGTAATGCTATCATTTTATGTAACGACATGGAGTAGAAGTCATACCCCATCTTTATCTGTGAAGTAGAAAAATCACAGTCGCAAGAACATGCAAACCCAAACTCTCTTGAGTTTACCTAGGACTGCATTAGGACTTGCATGCAGACTAACTTTAAGCAGTCTTTGCAGGATCTCAGCCTCGAATTTTAACCAATTTTAAATTGATCCTTGCAGCAAAAAAAAAATTAAAAAATCTTCAATTTATACTTGCAGTCACAACTCACATTCAGCTACCAGCAGTTCTTCCGTTACCTCAAGCAACATGGAGCTATGCTTTTGTTATAAGAGGATCACAGTTTCATATACCCTCTTGCTATCAATTTATAGTGTCTAGCACTGTGGCAATTGCAAAGACCTCAGAAACAATACATTGCTAGCCTGTGTGGTTTTAATTATATTTCCAACTTTCATTTGCTGTTGGCAACTTGACATTATTTTGATTTTGCTGAGGTGAAATATATGAGTTTCAAATACAACTTTGATTAGGAATTAATATGGCAGCATTACAGACACAGTAGATTTACTGCTGCTTTTGCAGCCCTCTGTGAACTCCCATGTGGAAAACCTACTGAGATCAGATCCAGAGTGACATGAGCAAAGTGAAAAGAAACAAATAGGTAAAAGCAGAAGGAGTCTGTGGCAAAAAAAACCCCAACATATACTCCCTCCCTCCTGAAAACACAAAGGAGGGTTCACAAGAAAGGTGGGACATGGCTGGATTATTAAAAAAAAAAAGATAAGAAAAGCTTTCCAGGCAATCCGCAAATATAAAATAACTGGTAAATGTTCTGTAGACCTCTGAGAAGTACATTAAAAAAAACCAACAAACCTAGAATCTCTGGGCTGATGCTGAGTGCTGCCCAGCCCCCTGCAGTACGTGTCAGCACACACTGGCAGCGCTGCTCTGGGGCAGGACTTGCAGCTCATTTTTGGGAGCAGGTTTCTTGCTGACACCAAACAGGATGGAAGTGACTGGGAGGAGAGAGGGTTCTCTGTGGTAATGTTACTTGCGTGGCTGCATTACTGTATTAACCTTTCTGCCTCACCTCTTCTGTATGAGGTTCACTGAGGGTACGATTTTTGGCATGTTACATACACAATTGTTATCAGCTTATATGTTGCTTTATGTACAGAGCAAGCCTGCTGGTGAAAAAGAAATAGTGGGTGTATGTATGTACAAACAGAGGCTTTAAAGTGCTGTAGTCAGTCTTGTGTTACTTAGTGACTTCTTATATGTTTACAGTCAAATTAAGCCTTCCAAAGGTGAATGTGACAGGAAGTCGCTGCCATCTGATATGCAATATGCTCACATAGAGCTGGTGCAAGGAGGTGGAGTATGGGCTCATAAGTGTTCGTTGCTCTATCTTTAGAAAAGGAGTAGCAGCAGTAACTTCCCCATTTACACACTGACAGTGAATGCTTGAACAAAGTCACTGTTCCAGTCCATCGCTGGGAACTGTACTAAAGTCATAAAACAGTGCCCCAAGGAAAATGTTAATATTATCTTGCTTAGGGACCCCCAGCATCCTTCTTTGCATGCCCTCTCCCCTCATACAGACTTCTACTCATGCTTCTTGTTCTAGCAGATACCACTCACGTTTTATATTCATTTTATTCGAAGTGTGGTTTGACTTCAAGATTTTCAAACTAAATGCTTCATTCAAATTTTTTCACACTTATCAAATCTAGAATAGTGAGATTTCAGCAAAGTTCAAATGCCTAATCAGTGTCTCAATTGATTTGATACCTCATATTCTCCATAAAAGCTGGGAAATAGAACTTGTCAGACACATGGAATCAATTATGGTGGCTATGTCATTTTGACTTGGGAATGAACTGACATAACTGCAGAGGCTTAAATCCTTCCACCTTTCTACCTGGATTCTGAACCAGATCTGGATTTTGGAGTAGCTTTTTGCCAGCAATCCTTTCACTGCACTCAGGAGTCATCTGTATCATTCTTCAACTTTGTATCAGATCGATGCATCTAGTAAAGAGAAGTTTGGAGCTGAAAGCAGTGAAAAGAAAATTATTCCATGTAATTCCAGTTTTGGATCTGATCTTGTTCACAGTGAAGTCAATGAGACTTCAGCGTAAGCACTTAGCTTGCATAGAAGCAGACTTATTTGGCAATGCTATTACATTGCAAATAAATGAAAGTATCCAGATGTATTTCTATCTTCAAAAATGAGGATTTTGGCAGAACAGCTGTCTTAGAATTTTTAAAGAAGTGTTATGCATGTTCCCAGTCATCAATGTGTCCCTAAGTAGGAGGATTTATTCTTCAAAGGGCAAAAAAGAAGGTGTGTATCTAAAAGTTTGATTTTTTAATATGAGTATTCAAATAAACAGTTCCACGCATATATACAAAGATTATGTATTGTTTTGTAAAGCAAGACTGTTTCAGAAATATTTTCTCAAATACTCAACATGAAATGTCATATCATGGTGTGACCTCACATTGCAATTCTAACAATTATACATGAAAATGGTCTTATTTGCATGTGCACATGCCATTCACACATTCAAATTAAAGGCAAATAAATGTTTTAGATTAAGGAGATTAATTTGGTGTGTCTCATGGTTGACACACTTTTTACAGGTGCTAGATTACTGAGACCCAAGTGCTGGCCTCTTATCTGAGAAGACAGATAGCAATTTCCTTTTGATAAGAGTTCAGCAGCAAAGGAGCCCTGAAGTAACCATTTTTCTTGTGGGGAAAGCACCTTTCATAGGATAAATCATTATAAATAGACAAACACAGGAACTGAGGAACTGATCAACATGTAATGAGCTGAGTTGCAGTCCCTTTTAGAAACACCCATACAATTTATAATTTATAGCAATGTAAAATTCCATCAAGTGAGATGGGGTGGTTTGTTTACAGTATGTTAACCTCGTGTAATATAAACAGTTGTAGATAGATAAATTCTTGACTACACAAAGTTTACTAACCAGACTAAACGGCCAGGAACCACAGTCTGTGGGTAGTCTGTAAGTACCGACCTGATGCTAAAGGAGTCAGTCAGCTATGCTTTGTATTTATTTATAAATATTTTACTTATTTATTTTATTTATAAATATATTTA
>NW_009747260.1:0-5329 GCF_000703405.1 Apaloderma vittatum | reverse complement strand
GTTCACATACTTTTTCTTGCAACTGTAGCTGCAATTTCCTGGCCCTGAAATCTAATTTTAGGCACTATAAGCTCTCTAATTTGATGATGAGACAATACATCATTTTCCTTGCCTGATGCATGCACAGAAGGACCAGGCATGCAGAACTTGGGCATAATATATTATCTTCAGTGAATGTAAAACAAAAAGGAGAAAAATGTTACTCACTCTCTGTGGTTGTGTAAATCTTCACCATGCTCTTTACAAGATTAATGCTATTTGCTTGGGCCAATGCCTGAGTTGCAGGATAATGATCCCCACGTTGTTCTGGAATACATGAAAAGCCAAATCAATGCGGTAAAAAAATAAACGCAAATAGGCAGTGTGTCAAAAAGCATGTGCCTGTGCCTCTCCTGGATTGTTCACTTTGCTTAGAGCATGTTGCAGTTGCATTACACAGGGCTGCTTTCAAATTATCAATGCTCTTTAATATCTTTTCTTCAGAATAACTCTTCACACTATGATGGGAAATGTAAACACTGGGTTAATCCAGTCCCTAAAACAGATAAACAATTGAAAAGAGCTTCCAGTGCAACATAGCTATCTGCTAATATTATTCTGAAATTAATATAATAATAAGGCAAAAATAAAGAGATTGATTTGGCATAGAAAGAAAATATTTATGTTTACCTGAAGTGCAACTCATGATTTTCATTGAAATGTTACATGAGGTAGGAAATATGCCAAGAAATGACACAGTTAAAATAAGTTGAGTCTATGGAAAATTCTATCTAACAGGTCTTACCCAGGTACATGAGGACAGGAAATTTGGAAAAAGGAGCTAAAAAGCTCTCTCTTCCTAGGTCTTTGCTTGGCAGAGAGCAGAGCTATGGACAATCAGAGCCCACATGTAAAAAGAATTGCAATTAACAATAATTTTTGCTCACAGTAGCAGTCACTACAAGAGCCCATCAAACCCAGAGGAAGAAGTCGATGAAGTGGTAATACTATTGACACCATCATGGTTGAGTACACAGTATCAGAACCCAGAAAGATCAGACTCCTTGTTCACTCCTCTTTGGTTGTAGTTTAATACCCAAATTCAGTTGTGCATTCCTGAAAGACCCAAAATGTCATTTAAGCACTGTCAGCCAGTGGCTATATCAAGGTAGCCTAACAGTCAATGTGTTTATTAAACACTTTGCTTCACATTTTATTTCTTCTATTTGTGTCAAGACTTTACCACCACAGCCTCACATTTGAAGAAAGTACAGTCTTCTTGGTAAGTGAAATAAAGTAAGTTCCTGTGACTTGTTAAAGGTAGCGCTAAAAAAATGGACGGCTGTCCTGAGCTGAGGTACAAGTAGAGACATGAGGGCTTGTAGTGGGGAGGAAGGCAAGGGAACATGGCACTGCCCCCTCTTACACTGACATAGCGCTACACAACATTTGTTTCCAGAGCTGTTTGCTGAACACATTCCACACATGCTAACGGTGCACAAATTGTGATATAGGATAAATGGACAAATGAAGATAACGTGTACAATGCAGAAAAGGTAGGGAAGAAAACAGGCTTAGGGATATCTTGCTACTGGGATTTCACAGGATGTGGTTACAGCCCTCAGTACCTGAGGAAACAGCTGAGGCTGTTCCCTGAATGGTTTCTCTCTCTCTGGCCGCTTCACCAGGTGTTGGCTTGTCTGAAGACTCACAAACTTTTTCCTCAGGTAGCTCTCCATTTATTTCCATTTTGTCAAAAGTACCCAAATCAGATCTTTTCTCCTTCTCATCATCATTTTCACCATCTGTAAGCACAGGCTCTATCAGTATCTGCACCCTGCTTGCCAGGGAATTTGATGCATGCTTGCGCTCTTCTGCCACTGTCAACTCATTCGTAAGCGTCTCTGGCTCAAACATGCTGCCAGATGCATCTTTGGTAGGTGACTCAATTTTGACGGACGGCACTTGCACAGGCCATTTGGATTTCTTGGAGCAGTGCTGTGCCACCTTCTCTTCCTCTGGCACCAGTGACTTCCCATTGCTTTCACTCAGTGAGCTATTTCTTGCAGCCAAGCAGCCTTTGCTCTTGGTATTTGTTGATCTAGCAACGATGGAAACCAAGCCCTTCCTTGCAGAGGCTAGATAGCTTGGTTCTTCCTCACTAGAAGACAGGGTTATTGTCCTTTTGTAGGGGATTCTTGTTTTGGTGAAGATGCCAGATTTTTCTTTGCTGTTTTGGCCTTGCCCAGGCTGCACAGAGAGTGAGTGGCACAGCTTGAACCGCCTACCATCTGCTTCCACACAGCTAGGGTCCACTGGCATGCTTCCCATCGCCACAGAGTCTGCTCCTTTCTCCCAGAAGTTCTTTAAGTTCTTGAAGTGTTCACGATCAAGACCGATATCCTCCTCTCTGTTACTCATTGATGAGATTGTATAGTTCCTGCCTTGCTTCACAGCCTGGCTGCTTTCTCCCTCTGTGGTCAGTAGTTTGGGGCTTTCCAGCAGCTTTCTACTTGTGTCACTGTTCTCTGTTGGCTCCATGTGATTCAAAAACTGCTCGGATCTGGAGAAAGTTTTGCTTGGTTTTCCCCTAACTGGTATCTTGCTGGGACTATAAGTTTCTTTGGGTGGATATTCTGGCCACGCTGTGGTGCCAGTGGCCCCATCAACAGCTTCTCCTCTACCTGCACTGCTCGACTGAGGCACAGCATCCTCTGAAAGTCTGGTAGGCAATGGTGGTACTTCATGACCTACAACGACAACAAATGCTCACGGCACATCCCACAACATCACATTGTATTTCTCTGGAAGGTCTGGGCTGCAGCTTCTCAAAGGAAAGCCAAGGAGAGTTTCCAGAAACAGCCAATATGTTCTTAATTCTTGTCCATTTTTGAGACTCTAGCAAGCCCCCTTCCATCTGAAGAAAGTCCTGAAAACCCTAGCTTTTCTCCTACAACAGGACACAGAAAAAATCCACTGAACTCTAAAATGTTGCTGTGAGTTGTGAATTTGTTCAGAGCTTTGACAGCTTTCCTACTGGCTATTTGCTATGTACCAAAAATACACTGTACATTCAAGACAGGAAGGAGAAGGTAACTTGGATCTGTAGATTAAGGAGTTGTGAGCCAAGCACTGAGTTTAAAACATTCTGAGAGCCAGGAGTTTTAGCCATTAGAATTTTTATTTTCTTGGTCCCTGCTGCCTTGGGCGTAATTCATACAAATGCTGGTAGCCCATTCCTACATGCCCAGGCAAGAAATACTCTTTTTTATTCATCTTCACACACACAGAAAAGCATCTTGTCTCTAGGTGTTTGATGCTGAATAACAAAACCACTGATGATTCACTGAACAAAAACCTCACCTTTTCTGGACAAATGCAAGCTGTTTGTTGCAGCCATGAATGAACTTGTTCCAGTGTCATCCTCTGAGTAAGAGACATCACATATACTGGATCTCTGAATGGAAAACAAACCATATCAGCATACACAAACCAGCAAGACTGCAAAAATTTATTTATTTTATAGACATGCAGTCTGTGGAGTCCCTGCCATTAGGTACAGACTGTGTGAAAGTCCAAGGAATAATGAAATGGAGTGCAGCAGCTGTGTCGATACTACCTTGTGCGATGCAAACAGTATGACAGGAAGTCTCAGTTTTGGTTTTGGCAAGATTTTATGCTTCTCTGCAGTATCAAGAGTAGGTGTACTGGATCTGTGGGACAGAAGAAAAGCCTGAGCAAGGAAATCAGTAGCAGTTATGTGTCTAGTAGGGTGATCAGGCAGTCTTCAACATCATCTCAGTCCTGTTCAGCTACTTGCTACTTTTATCTGCCGACCCAGCCCAGAGCTAGCACCTTCATTTCTTTTCTCCAATATTGCTTGGAAGGACTTGGGAACACGTTAAATGGCCAGAACCTAGAGTAAGGATGAGTCTCCCACTGCAGACAGTACAGAGCTTGCTCAATAAAAACAATGGAGACGACTTCTATGGAAAAACACAGGAAGCAGCAGTTTCAGAAGAGCCCAAGAACCATGCAGAAGGCCCAGAAAGGAACAGGCCACACCTCCCTGTTCAGACCAAAGGCATAACCAGAATGATGGAGGAAACTACAGGAATGATTACAACAACAATAGTTAGTACAAAACTATAGTACAGGATATAAATATTCATGCTTTGAATGTAAGTTAATTACTAACTGCCTGATAAATAAATGAAATAAACATATTGTAGGCAGTTTACTTGATGGTTTCTACCACCTTTGGGAGTGTCTAGGGGTGTCCGCTCTCCAGATCAAGAACAGCAGTCAAGCTGGGGAGATTTCATATGAGAATGCTTTGTGCATAGGGTTAAATGAGAAAACCAGAGACAGCTTTTTAGTACTTAATCAACTCCCTAAATAACCCATTAGGACCACTGCTGTGCTTGTTGACTCTGGATCCTTCATTAAGCAACATCCAATGACCAGCTGCAAGAAGTTTAGAAGTGTTTTCAAGGCCCATATTTAATGTTTAACTGGAGCAATTGCCATCTATGAAGAATGATTCCCAATTCTGCTCACAAAAAATGTGAATGAGATGGAAGCATCAATAAATGAATATGTGAATATTTTAATGGCTTCTCCATAGCCCACAAAGATTGAGTGAGGTAACTGATTTGCTCATTGGAGTGCTTTTATTGGGTGCTTCTGCTCAATCAGCACAATGTGAAATCCTACCAAGCCTCGATGGAGAGCACTGAGCACTGGACACAGAGGTTGGCACCAGCAGGAAATGAGTGATTTCCTCAGACAGTTCATTTTGTTAGTGTTGCTCCATGGCAAAAATTAATTAAATAAAACCCTAATTACTTTGACAAACTTAGCAGAATCTCCTGACATTAGAGACAGCTTTCATTTTACTGGCCCCTTATCAAATCACACAGGAAAAGCCTTTCTGGCATAAGCACCTTAGTTATTAGAGGAGGATTGATATTCTGACAATTCCTGGAAAAGACTTAAAAAATTTCCTATATAACCTATTTCTTCTACTGTCTTGGAAACTCAGTTAAACACCAGGATTTAATGGGTAGCATTCAATTTTCATTAGAAGTAAAATCAGCAGCCAGAGTATCGCACAAGCAGCAGGGGTTACCTCTCCTCTCCTGTGCCAGCAGTGTGCTCAGGGAATGTAGGATTCGGGGCAGCTTTGCTTTCCAGATCCATCCAGATGTGCTCATTGGCCTCGGCTGTAATATAACAAGAGATGTTGAGAAATTACATTTATTACATTTATATTTTACAATTACATTTATTACATTTATATTTTATTACATTTTACCAGGGCAAAACCAGGACCACTGAAAAGGAGCAA
>NW_009747259.1:0-4888 GCF_000703405.1 Apaloderma vittatum | reverse complement strand
GGTGGGGGGAATATAATCCAAAGTAACTGAAAATGCCCTGCCATCAGCCTTTCTCTGTTCAATCTATTAGCCACTCAGCTGTATAATGTATTATCTGACACACAGTGATAAGCAGCTTAGCTGTCCGAGATCATATTAAATATGTTCGGTTTAGCCTAATTCTGCAGCGTTCTATGAGGAGGCGTCCTTATGTCCGACTGGAGCCCTTCTGGAGTCAGTACAGCCCTGCACAGGCATGGGGACCTTGGATGAGAATATACTTTCTGATTGTCTGGTGCTTTCTTCTTTTCTAAAACCCTTTATTCAGTTCCTCTTCATGCACTTAAATGAAACTTTCAAGTGAGTCCATGCCCTATAAAGCAAAAATATCCCTAGAGCAGATCATCCAGAAGTTTATGGGTTAGAATGGAACTGCCTTGACCTCTCAATTAATGAGTGCTGCTCTAAAAAACTAAGAACTGCTACCCTGCATTTTCCATAATTTAAAAATACATCTTTTTAGTATCTTTAATAGCTCATTGAAAGATTGACAATCACATCTACTCCCTATATTCTCTCTTTAATTACTTGTAAAATTAATGTCCCTTGCAAAAAAACCCCTGAATAATCAGATTTCTTTTGAGTCTATTGAAAGCCCCGACACTAATACTCAGGTGAGGCATCAGTCTTTGCCTCTTTTTGACATCTCTCTGAGGTCAAAGGGATAAAGACTCTGTAATGACAGATCCTCTCAGCCCCCTCTCCACTGTGGTTCCAACTGCTCCTGGCATGGATGCGTGGACTCCTTTTGCTGTTCGGGGAGCTCCATCTGCAGCTCAGTGATCACAAGCTGAATTTTAACCAACAGATATAAATAGATTCGATGAGGATGATGAATGTGATCATCATCCCTAGACAGTCACTGCCAAGAATATTATTTAAAAAAAGAAATCCAAAATATTTAGCTTTTTGGGGGGGGTGGGTGGGGAATGAGGACAAACTGAGGTGGAAAGAAGCAGTTAAGGCAATGGTAGGACTTAAGAAAAGTATTAACTGATATTAACAATGGCTAAATATAATAAATATAGCATGACTAAAATGCAGATCTACTAGTATTGGTGGGCAGCTGAGACCTGGTGAATACTGTTTGTGGTAAGAAAAGGAGAACAAGCACAAATTTCTGTCTTTTTTATTTTTTTGCCTGAGTTTGCTATTCATTCTTTGCATATTTTTAACACAATCACAGCCCTCAGATCATCAGCTTTAAAAAAAAAAAAAGGGCTTCTCAGACTTCTTCTTATAAACTCTAAAATGCCTATTTTAAGGGGATTGCTTGGGAAATTACATTCAACATTGGAGTTAAAGGTCATATGACCTCAAACAAGATGGGTGCTAGTGCTGAGAAAACTGAATAGAGTGGTACAATTTCCACAGGATTTAAAATTAACCTCATTGGATGATTGGCTTACATTTCTAATCCGATATGTAAGGCTAAATATAGACTTTGAAGACAATTTCTTTCCCTGCAAATAATCACTCTAGGCTAAAAATGAATAAAAATGTAAATCAAGTGAGAAAACTGTTAAAGTGCATTACACGCAAATTGTCATCTTGCCTAGAATGTTGACCTGAAACTGCACATGTAGAAGACACCTGCATGGGATAGAAGGCAAAAGGGAAAAAATAAATAGAGAAATTAGTATGGCTGAATATATATTTATTGAGGGACATTTTCTAAGGCTGTCAGCAATTTCTGTCAGAAATCTCCCTTCAGAGGCAACACTGCTGACTTTCAAACATTTCATGTTTTATTACTGCATTTTAATCATTAACTATGAATGGTGTCCCTGGATGTTCTGCAGGAGCTATGAATCATTCATTATAACTAAAACACTTTCTTTTTTTCTGTAAACACAAAATGATTAAAAAAAAATAGGACAGCAAAACCTTTAGAAAACAAGTAGCATCTTAGGAACTGCTACAAATCAATACTACCAAAAGCTCCAAGGTCAGAGAAAGAACCAGAGAATGGGGAGCTGAGATTAAGACTGTATGCAGTTCTTTTTTTATTTTCTCCTCTAGTGTCTTAAATTCCTGAAGGATGTAAATATCATAAAATGCATTATGTAGGCAGGTGCAATCCCGATTTACTAAGTCTCTAATAATATTTTGTAAATAAGAGTGCTGCTTCTGTGTGAGAACCATCTCCGTGGCACTAAACCCGCTTGGGAACAGTCTTTCATTTCCCATAGTAATGCAAGACATGAATTTTCATGTGACAGACAAAAAAGATTTACTTTGCTGATAAAGGTTCCTATCTCTGTTGGAATCCAGCAAGTTCCTAACATAGAAAAAATACTATAACCCAGTGCACTTGATTTTATTTATTTGTTAGTGTAACTTGTACCAAGAAGTATAAATAGCCCTTAGTTCCTGGGGAAGTTCATGGCACTGTTTCTTGACCAACCTCATAAGAAATTTGCTCTGAATCCCTAAGGGGTTTATTCTTAATACATGAATTTCAGCCTGTGAGAGTAACCACATCTTTAACTGTGATCTTCATTATACCCAAGTCCAAGAAAAATCAGTCTCATTGGTTCAACATCTAAATGCAGCTTTTGGATAAGCAGGTGAGACAACCCAGGCTTGGAAGTGACAGCAAGATGGAGATAGTGTGAAGATACTGCAGGTAACTGCAGGTAAAGCTGAACCTGAGCAAGATGGAGATGTCTATAGGTATGAAAACCACAACTAAAAATTATATACTGCTTGTCATCTTACATGGTTGCATCCCAGTGAGTGACAAAATGGAGAGATCCTGAAAGAAATATTGAAAGAGAGGCTGTGTCTCAGAAACTGCTTTGAAGAAGATATACTTGCTACACACTAGGTCGGCTGCAAAACTCAGAACCAAGTCAGGTATCTTGGTCCATGGGCCAGTGTCTCACTCATAGTCCTGCTATGGAAGGTTTTGTAAGGCTCTCACCGCTCATATCCTAAAAAGAACTCTGCCGTTTGAGTTCATGGTGATTCATAGTTGCTATCTCAAGTAGGTAAATAATTAATTAAAAGTAGGTGTATGTTTTTTGGATTTTTTTAATTATAGCTTCTTTTTCAGGAGTTATCTAGGAGCAGCCCGTGCTGACTAACTCACAGCTAAAATAAGTTATGCCTGAAACAGGTATGCTGTCTAAATTAGGCTACTTTGTGTGCATTGCTCTTGTAAGCCTTAAAATTTGAGATGTGTTTCTACTTGTCAAACAACCTCCTTAATATTTTTGCTTTAAAAATTAGTCTAATCTCTAGCATTTTTACATAGCCTGGGGTCGTATTCTGCCCTTAAATTCATCCCCAAAAGCATCTGAGAGCAAAATGTTCCTGTTAGGTTTAGCAACATAGTTGCTTGGCTATACCTTCATTAGTTATTTTATATCTGCTATTCTGAAAGTAGTTCTAGTTCAGTCCAGCTGAGTTTAGAAGAAATCTATATGCTTACCCTTGCCATACCATTAATACAACAGCAAACTTCACCCTGCTGTCTATATAGGTCTGTTGCTTAGTGAAACAGAACTTACGTATCTTGAGAAGATGATTTTGATGAACTGAGCAAATAATATTTCTTGTAGCAAGATTAATTTTGCTAACCTCTCATAACTTCTCATTTGGCTTGCCATGTTTGTTTTACAGATTTCCAATGAAGACCAGTTGTGTGCCTTTCACCATTCTTTTCCAATTAATTAAAAAAACCCAAAAACCAAAAACAGAACACCCAAAAAACCAGGCTGAATTAGTTTTTTGTTCTTACCATCCAAGTCATGCTCTGAATAGTCTGGAAGCTGTCCTGAGCTGTGCCTTCACTGACAAAAGTAATACATACTTATTGTGTCAACCGGCAGTCCTCCCAGTGGAAAAACATGGACACAAAGAATGCAAATCTTTTTCTGCAAAGAAGAGCTGGTAAGGTCAAATGTGACCAGGGGTTACAGCACTGAGCCTTGAAGCTAACTTTTGGGAAGTGCTAAAAAAGCCACTTAGCATGTTCGCCACTTTATATTTTAGAACTGGACAACGGTTGTGAGTCGTTGTGGGTTAATGGGTCCTCTATGGAAAATGCTACCTCCCAACTGCTGCCTCCTTAGTACCTTTATGGCAGTAGAAAATAAATCTGAGCTAGCTCTGAGACAGAGTAACAACTGCACTGAAGATCTGATCTGGGAAAACATAGTGCAAAAAAACCAGGACATGGAAATGTAAAATGTAACAAACTTTATGCTACAAATCTGAAAAGAATCAATGACTGTTACCAAATTTTGCAGGATTATTTTACCAAAGAATACAAAAAGTGTATCTACTTTGACAGAAAGGTCCATGCTTAGCACAGAAGAGTACAGACTTAGACTAGTAAAATGATGCATGGAAGGGTAATGGTTTGTCTATGTATTGCTTGAGACACTGTATGGTTTCTCATTTATTTAGGTGCTGGCTTTCCGTGCCTCCTACATGCTCCTTTGCCGAGACTATTAGTTGCACAGACTGTATATACGGTGACCTGATGGTGCCAGGCCAGGCAGCTGGTTTCCATCCAGCACGTTCCTGCTGTGATTCCACATCTCTTCCACTTCTGTCCAGGCAGAAGAAGGCCCTCTCTGTTCAGGACAGCTCATGAAATTGCAATCAGATCCCATGTAGGTCAACACAACCTGCTGCTGCCACTTTTTGCTTTTCTGCCTTGCCCCTCCACCAGCTCCAGCTCCCACATGTCTGTCCTCCCTCCAGTTTGGGAAGCAGGACTCACGTGCTTTACCCACCTTTCATTCTGCTTGGCCCCTGCCCATGAAGCAGAAAGAGCAGTCAGGCATTGGAATAGGCTGCTCAGGAAGGTGTTTGAGTCACCATCCCTGGATGTGTT
>NW_009747258.1:0-4706 GCF_000703405.1 Apaloderma vittatum | reverse complement strand
ATATAAATATATAATAGGGTGTGGGACAGAGATTTCAGTTTTCCTGCATCCCCTAGTTTGCACACTAGAATAGAGCTTAGACCTTTTGAGACACTTTTTTTCCCCCCTCTCACAGTGGTCATCATTACAGCATCTGAGAGCTGGACCTGAAAGAGGACTGACATGTGAAGAGGGACACAAGCAAAATTTGGACATAAAATGCTAGACACAGAGATAAAATGGCAACCCTGAAAGCCTCCTGTCAAATCTCAGGATTAAGCACAGCCAAAATCCAGAAGTGTCTTGAGAACATTCAGGCAGATATCTGCTGGAGGGGGATATCTGCCCTCCAATGTCATAAAGACCTTGTAACGGCTAATGTTACAAACTCTTCAAGACTCTTTCTTTATCCTTCCACAATTCTGAACAGCCACAAAGAAGGCAGATTCTGCACAGCCTCAAGAACCCAAAGAAGTTTTCAGCAAGATAGCTTTCAATATCTCTGATAAAGATAATAAAACTACATTCTTAACTATGGATTATTCTGCTTGCAAAAGTTTGATCTAATGTCTTGTCAGACGTAATAAAAAGGAAGTTGCAGCACAGCATGTCACCAACTCACTAAGGTGTTAAGAAGCACATAAACTGTTTGTATACATTATTTCCTTGACATCTTACATGACAACGTTATTTTTCTTGGCACTTTCATGAACTGGAATATAATGAAGTTTTGATGAACTAGAATATTGTCTGTTGCTTCTAACAAATCACTGTGACCACAGCTAACCTCATTAGAAAACTATTTATTTTTTCACAAAGAACTGTCCATTTGCCAGATTCAGTCTCTATTTTTTTTGAAGAGCTGTAATGAATTTAAGCTGCAGTTTCTATGTAAAGACAAACATATCCTTGACTGAGGAGGGGGAAATAAAAAGCTGTTGTATTACAGATTAAATTCTATTCTAAGAACAGCTTGCCAAACAGAAAATACACTCTATATTCTCCAAAAATATCCAAAACTATCAATAATTTTCAGTCAATAATAAAGATAGAAATTATCTCTGCTAATTTTGATTCTTTCTATAATTACAGAATTCCAGGTATATCAGGAATTTTGTATAACCATTTTCACTTCTGCTCAGTTGGAGCATTTTTGGGTTTATTGGATTATTTGATACTTACACCATTTGCTGATTTATAGGCAAGACTGCTGTCCATTCACTTATTGAAATTAACCCAGATTTGAGCGCCCACACATGTTGAATAAAAGCACTGATCACCTTAAGTCAGGTACAGAGAGGATCAACACTGGGTGTATAGAGTTACTATCCCAAAATAATGTAGAAAACCTTCATAACACGCTGCTTAGTGTGATACATTGTCACAAGGTATTTCAGCTGTGCCTTTATCTCTGGTCTCTTTCCTTTAGGATTCAGTGTATTGGCTCTAATTTGTAAAGGTCTGTACATTTAAAAGCCATGTTTCATGGAACTTGTTTCCCATATGCTAATGCAGGGGGACAACAAAGCCAACCACTGAACAGTTTCCTGTTTCAAGACTCAGTCTCATTCCTAATATTAACTGTATTTTATATTTTAATACAAAGCATTATTTTGGACAATAATCTGTTTCAACAATGCAGCACAACGTGAAATTGGCCTACTTCCCTGAGACAAAAATGCCTGCTTTACCCAACACCAGAGTTCTTGCTTTCTGATGAAAAAGTGAAGCTGGATATTGATGCATAAACTCTTCTGAGGCAAAGATTGGCAGTAGTTGGCAGTGACTGCCGTTACAGTCCTTTTTCCATAGCCCTTGATTTTGGCTAGTGTAATGAGCTACTCGGAAAACAAAATCTTCTCTGCCTTAGAGACCAAAATTCTTTCGCAGTAGCAGATTTATCTTAAGGGCAGTAATACAAGCAATAAGTCTGAATTCACATATTACGTTATCTACATTCCACATGAAATTAAATAAATAAACCAAAATATGCACCTCTAAATCAGTTAATATCCCATAGGAATTAACATCCTCATCCTTGAGCTGACAAAAAAATACACCAATATTTATGAACAAAGGAACTTCTGACAAACACTATCCAAAGAAATACTGACGTTATTAATACATCTGATCTATAAATATGCTTCTAATAGATTGTACCTTTATTTAGTACTCACAGAAATTAAATTATAAATGTCAAAACCATCTCTATCCTGGTCATTTTGCACTCTATTTATGGTCATAGTTGGTTTTTTTTTAGTTAAGTCTGGTACAGACTAAAAACATGCTGTTGTCCGTTCTTTCATGTTTTCTTACTCCTTTCTTGGTAACTGTATTGAGGGGAAAATGCATTTTAAAAAAAAAATCTCAAAATTCAATTGCTCAATGAAATATTGATTACAGGTTCTCAGTTTTGATATATGCATATCATAATGGTTCCAGAAAGTAATGCTTATAAATATAAATGCATCCAATAATGCAATCAAGTACATCCACAGATTCGTATTTATATAAAAAGAAAAGGCATTTTTCAAAGAATGAGAACTCTCATGAAGTGAAATTGAGCAGCTGCTAAAAATAATAGTGTGGACAAAGAAGTTCTAATAACCTGAAGAAGGTAAGACAAACATTACTTAAACCATAATTCATAGCTATAATGTAGGACAGGGACCATCCAACAGATGTAGCTGTATTCGTTAAAATTCAGTATCAATGTATTGCTGTCTAGCAATGTCCTTAAAAATCTTTAGCTTTATCCCCTAAAGACATATGGGAAATTGAACTTCTTGACCCCACACAGCCTTCTCCAGGCACGCACATCATTCTCGTTATCTGTTACCTGAAAAGGTCCTGATGGGGTCAAAGTCATTACCTGTAAATTCTGAACACTAGAGAGAGAGATGGCAAAAAACAGCACAATTTTTTTCATATCCCTAAATCAGAGTTTTGAATAAAGAGTATTTTTTTTTTCCAAAGTGAATAAAAACGATGCATGGCTGATGTGTACTTTTAAACACAAAGTAGTCTCTGGACTTAAGTACCTAACTGAACACATAAGAGCTAATGACATAAGGGCTAATAATAAATGTATAGTAAGTATTCCAAAATCAGAGATGAATACTCTGTAGGGCCAGAAAATGAAAGTATAAAAAGAGTTCTTTAAGAAAAGAGGTTCTCAAACCATTTATATCTGCAGTCATTGTAGAGATATTCGAAAAGTTCTAATGACTGAAACTTTCTGTACTTGGCATAGACAGAAGAATCTGTCTCTTACAAGTATTGGTAGAAGAAGCTTTAGAAAAAAAAAGAAAAAAAAGAAAAGGCAGAATTCTAATATCAGCAAAAGTTCTAAAAAAAATTAAAACAAAATCTCAAGATTACAAGCTGTGCTTCTAACCCTTAGTCCTCAAAATTGCATTAATAGCAGGTGAACAGCAAAAAAAGCAATTAATTTTCAAAGGTTTTGGTGGTAAAATGCTGACAACTGTTCCTGTCATCTGTACGGGGGAAACAGGTAGAATCTATAACGATCACAGAAATATGGAAACACAGAATCACTGAGGTAGGAGGAAATCTCTGGAGATCATCCAAAGGTAGTTCTTTTCTCCAGCCTGTAAAGGCCCCTTTAAACAGCAGTGCAACATTCTGGTGTATCAGCCATCCCTCCCAATTTTCTATCATCAACAAAGTTGCTGAGGGTGCTTTCTTCCAGTTCTCAGAAAACATCCCCAGTCACCATGACCTATCAAATATGATCAAGAGTGGCTTCACAATTACATCAGTCAGCTCCCTCAGCGTTTGGAGGTGCATCAGGTCCCACGGACTAGAGAATCTCCAGTTTGTTTAAACATCTCCTGACCTGACTCTCCTCTACCAAGGGTAAAAATTCCTTTCTCTGAACAAGTTATTATCCCTCATGGAAAGATATTAGAGAGTTTTTTTAATAGGTTAAATGTAATACTTTCAGAAAAGCAACTATGATGCCAATAGTTTTTAGGAAAGGAATACTGGATGTAGAAAAAACATCCCTATGCCACATAATAAAACCATAGCACATCTTAAATGGATGTTCTGCTTCCATCACCAAAAGGCTAGAATATAACTAGAATAGCTGCAAAAAAAGGCAACAAAAGTGTATAATAGCTCACACTGAAAAAGGAACTCACTAAATTTGGAGTCTGAAGCCTGGAAAAGAGCTGTCCATTGGGAAATATGATAAAACTATATAAAAACAAGAGTGAAGGGAAATAAGGAGCAGTAATTCATCATTTCTCATTATACAAAGAGCAGAGGACATCAAATACAAGTAGCAGGTGGCAATTCAGAATGAAAAATTGAGCACTTTCTCCACATAAATCAAAGGTAGTGTATGAAATTCATTGTCCCAAGACGCTGAGAATGCTAAAAGTTTACTTGATTTCAAAAGTGACTAGGCCCATTCATTGAACACAGCTCCATCAGGATTACTAAACACAAAGTAATGACATTTAGATTAATTTCTGAGCTGTTGGTTGCTGGAACATGGGACAGTGTATTTGGGAACCACCTCCTCATCCCTGCCTCACTCCTGATCATGTTCTTTTCTTGCTTTTTGGTTGTGTGCTAAGAGCCACTGACCTGGTGCAACTTGAGGCCATTTGCTTTTAGTTACTTGGAAGAACAGAGGGACCCTCAGCCCACTACAGCCTCCTTACAAGTAGTTGTGGAGAGCTCTAAGGTGTCCCCCC
>NW_009747257.1:0-5087 GCF_000703405.1 Apaloderma vittatum | reverse complement strand
AAGGTCCCTCTGGAAGGCATCCCTTCCCTCCTGCACGTCTACCGCATCACACAATCTGGTGTCATTGGCAAATTTGCTGAGGGTGTACTGGATTAAAGAATTCTTCCTTTAAAAAGAAATAAAATCTAAACTCTCTGCTATGGTTAAAAAACAAGGCTAGATTTGATATTTTTCCACATTTGTAGAGGTGTCTCTACACTACATCTAATCTCTACTGACCGTACAATACTGACCATACAAGTTAGGCCCTGCACTTACAAAGAGCTGTGCATGATCCTAACGTTAGCAAGAGTCTGCTGTCCATTTTAGTTGTACATTAACCAAGATTCTGGTCTATTATCTTTTTTTTGTCTTGTAAGAAACCCCTTCACTAACCCATGCGGTGGCAGACCCTGAAGATTTCCATGTAGGCTGTCTAGTACTTTGACTTAGAGTCAGATGCAAAATGCCATCAGGAATCGCATTTTGTTCTTAAGAGAATTATTTTCTTTCACATCACAGGAAGGAAACAAAAACAGGCAGGAAATTTTCAAGATTATACTTTTAGGACTCACTTCTCTAAGGTTATAATCTCTTGATCTTTCAGATTTCCCCTGTGAAAATGCTGTCTAATGTCAGGTAGTTTGTACTGACTTTCCAGGGAAGCATGATTTCTGTATGAATGTGAGAAGGTGGACCAATTAACTTGGAAACAGTAGGGATTTAACTACAAGAAGTTGTTAGTTAACCTTGAGGCTCAAAGGACAGCCTGAACAATTGTATCCAACACTGCTTGTTCACAACAGAAGCAAGACATACCCAGGAGGACTCACACTTCTTTCCACCCTTTACTTGCCAATCTCACTTAAGTAGTTAGCATTTGTAAAGTACAGTTAGCTTAAAAGTTAACAAAAAAAGTTAAATTATGTTTGGACTTCTGCACTATGTTCATCTGACTGCATTAAATTTAAATTTTGGCTGAATTTTTCTCCTAAGTAGAATCACAATATACCAGTTATAATAATAAACTCTTGGTGCCTCTGTAAGAACAAAAAAATTTAGAAATTATATTTGCCAAGCTAGTGTTTTCCAGGTACCTTACTACTTCTTTAGGATAACTTTAACTGATAAAACAGTACACTTTCTTGTCTTCGAATTTAATTTATTATCATTTAATAGCTTATAAATGCTTTAACAAAACACTTTGACTCTCTAAACCATACCTGTTTCCAAATACTATCTTACTACTGGAAATTAAATACCACCACAACTATTTTCTGCATTGCATAGCACCTTAATCTTTTCAGCTATAAAAAACCTTCCTTCCTACTGAAAACTATCCTTGAATTTGCTCAGCATATGAGTTTGACTTTATCAAATAGTTTTTCTCTGTTTCTTGGTCTATATATTTTGGTCCTTCCTTCTTAACATAAGAGTCTTCCATTCCCAGTAACCCTTCTGAGTATTTTTCTGTTTCCACTTAAAGGATTTAAGGGACAGCTAAAGGGAATAGCCATGTTTCAGTGAACTGCTCCATTTTTCTTGGACTACTTTTCCTATACTTAATACTTTACATATTATTTAATCTCCCTTCAAACAATTACATCAAAACATTTTCTAATATTTTTCTGGAACTCCCTTCACCAACTATTCTGAAATAATCTGCTGTTTATTTGTACATGAATATGTTGGCATCTGAGAGACAGAATACCTAGCATGTAACTGAGAAAACATTTGTGAAAAAGCCAAAATGTCGTATGTGCTAATATTATGCCATATATATGAAGTCAGTGAACATTATTGGAGAACGAAACAATATTATTTTATTTAACATTGCAAGGCACTTGAAAGTTATAAAAATACACAGAGAAAGTCTGAGCCTTAAATCATATTTATACACTTCTATTATTCCTGAGATTCCTCATCCTCATTTATGTTACGTGAATCCAAAGATTTTCTCCACTTCTGGTTGCTTTAGTTAAGGTATTAGGTCATACATTAAGAAAAAAACCTTTCCATTTACTTTAAAAATGTCCTAAATTCATTTTTATGTTACTTGACTTTGTTTGCAGTCTCTCCTAGACATACCAATTTGTGAGGCACTTTTTTGATACAGATTCCATGGTAGGGCTTTGAGTTTCCTGAAAAAAAACGAGAGATTCCTCGACTTTGAATTTATCCTACATCAGAAAGCATAAGTAGTGTTACAGTCAGCAGAGCCTCATTAGTCCCAGAAATCACAATAGCTGAGGTTTCAGTCAACTGAGAGTCTTCAGTTGGAGAAAGATCTATTGTATGCTGTAAGGAACTGCCAAAGATACCGGCTGCTCTCATTGTGAATTGAAGGGTTAAAGAATGCAACATTTGGACTGCAGGCTGCTGTATCTTCAAGAGATGTCCTCCTGCAATTACTTGTTTTATAGAACACTTGATAACTGGAGAATTGGTTGGCACTGCAATGAATAAAGGTCTGAGGGGAAAAAAAGTTAGCACTGCAAGAGTGGGTGACATGGTAATGAGCCTACACCCTGGAGCTCTCCTATTAGAGACACTGCTGGGACCTATGGGAACCTTGCTCTGCAAGGGTTTATTGAGAATTGGTGCCTCTTCTTCATAGCAAGAACTATGAAAGATGATTGCAAAGAACCACTCACGTCTGTTAGTCCAGCCATTGTGTACACCTGATGCTTCTTGGAAAAGAAGTTGGATGGGTGTCTAGTAATAGACTCAGAACTTACAGGGCCTTCAGGTGTCATATCATCTGGAGACTTCCTGCTGTTTGAGACCATAAGTTACACGTAAGTATTTGCCTTCTCAATCCATTTTCTTTGCTGCAAAAGAAAGATTCCTGCAGCGTTCATAAGGATAGGAGAAATATAAAAACAGGACATATGCAAGGTATTCTTCTTCTATCAATATTGTAAAGTGAAGAATACGTGTTTCCCAATTTCTTTCTGCTCTTGAATGTAAGGCATGCAGCTCTGCAATTCTGGAAAATGTAAATTATTGTTGGATCATTTTGTCTGCCTAAAAAACATGCTACCAATTCTATGTAGAGAAAAGGAAAGGATATATACATCTTATGAAAATTTTTTGGCTTTAGTGGTGGGAAATGATACATCCTTACAGTGATACATCCTTACCTGTTTTCCATGATATACAATAACTTGTCAGTTTTTAAATGTCAAGATAAAGAAAAAAGAAATTCAACTGAGGGCTATTTTTTACTTCCTTCTGATTACTAACAAAAATAAGTAATACAGTTCTTTCAAAGAATAAAAAAATAACTACAGTAGAAAGCTAAGACACAAGTTCCCTGGTTCTTTTTCTGTTTTTCATTAATCACTCCTCTATAAATAGCACACTGAACAAGTGCAAGGTGAAGTTAGCCCTGTCTTATGTAAATGGGTAATATAAAAATAATGGGAATTCATTACTATTAGCAATTCCTAAAATAAAATATTCCAAAAATATTTCATCATCTTATATTAACCACAACACGTAGCCACCTCCAAAGTGTTAAATAGCACTTCCTGAAGGAACTTTCTCTTTCTGATCTACCTAAAATAAAAATTAAGTCCTGTGTAACAAGTGTCATAGGCTCTCAACTGAAGCAGAACTACTGCATATTCTCATCAAAAGATCAATGTTGATTGAGATCCTATTCCTTTGATCTAAATATATCTCAAGATAAATTTCAGTTGCAAAGGCAAAAGGCTTAACTACAATTTAAGGTTAATTTTTTCATTGAATCATTTACGTATTTAATCTTGTTTATTAATAAGTGTGAGCACTGTTTATTCTATTTGCTCCTCTTTCTGCAGAGAAAACCAACGATGCAAAAGACGACATATAAAGACAAGCAAACCCAGCACAGTATCATATAATTTGTCAAGTCACATGCTATTAAATGCCTCTTCTATCTAAAAAAAACCTGATATCCTTTAATCTACATTATTATTATTCATCTCTACAAGTACAGTACTAGATGTATAAAGCACATATGAAGTACTTTGACCACTTCTACTCCATGCATCAATGAAGTATTTAAATTTAATGTGTTCCTCTGAATGACAAGTTGCTTCTCTTAGTACTCAGTAACTTTCTCTGAAATTAAACAATTAATAAGCCAGGAGCTATATGAGTTATAAATTATTCATCCAAATGAACATTAATCAATTATAAAGAGATATAAGAATTAAAAAAAAAGACAGCTATATTCTTTTAATATTAAATCTACTCTAGCCAAAATGCCTTTAAATAGATGTAATTTGCATAATGGCAATGCAAGCAAAGCTATATTATGGCTATTTATGTTAAGAAACGTATATTTGTCAAACACAATTATGAACACATGACTAGACAACAAGTATGACATATGCTCTGTGTGTGAATAGAAAAGCGTACTAAAATTCCACTAAATTACTAGTTTTACCAATATTCAAGAACCTTATCTCTTGTATTCATATAGCTAGTAAAATAGTCTTAAACTTTCCCAAGTTCTTTGGAAAATATCCAGTGTTCACACAAACATGTCAAATAATTTTCCTGACACTTATCAGAAGAAAGCAAGACAATGGGCACAGTCAGTTTTTGGCTTGGCCATGACATGCAAAGAGATATGTGAGAAGCACAGGACGAATCTTATTTCTTGATTTAAGTTAGATTTATTCCAGATGTGGGCATCTGTATCCAGAAGGCGGCCAGAACTCTTCTTTTGCAAAAGTTGTTCTCTGTGAATAATGCATGCAGTCATTTATAGGAGCTTTGGAAAAGCTGAGTATCTACATTTTTCTGGAATTGAAGTACGAGGATGCTACCACAATATAGTGGATGTAAAATTAAGGTCAAAACAGACAGAAAGAGATACTCTCTATCTAGTAGCACAAAAACACCTACACCCTTATTATGGATCCAATATGTCACAGATGAGCCATCATTCTTTAATTTTCTGTCTCATGCTCCATACTTTATCTCTGTTATTTATGCAAATTCTAAGCTCTTAAATATAAAACTGTCACCTACTTAATACTGGTACAATGCAAACCTTTCAGTCTACTGGGACTCACAAAAAAGGAAAGTAAAATACTACTTGTAGTTCTCTAACA
>NW_009747256.1:0-4907 GCF_000703405.1 Apaloderma vittatum | reverse complement strand
TCTAAGGTCTCTTCCAACCTAGGCCATTCTACGATTCTCTGACTCTTGGAAAGCACTGAAACGAGAAAGAACTTAACTTTTTATTTGATTGGAGATGCCCATAAACTCACTTTTCTATTATAAGCCTTTAAAACTTTAAAAAATCCTACTCTTTTGATGAGTATTTTTGCATTTAATTTGTATAAACAAATTAAATTAAATGATGTTGAAAATACTATTTTTCTGGTTTTACAGGTATCTGTGTGTGACAATGTTGGGTCACCTCACACATCTGGTTTTAATTTTTCTCAGTCTTGTATTTACTACTTGAGTTGATCATTTTCTGATATATCACAGCTGAGATCCTACCTATATGCAAAATATGGGGACATGGGGGTAAGAATTATACAGAAGCATGATGAGATAAGAGTTTGGATTTGTGAACAAAATGACAAATCAAAATTATCGTGGAAATCTCTACTCATATGGTACTTTCTACTGTATTATTAAAAACATACACTGAAGTTTGAGTCAATGTAGAAAAACCTAGCATATTAACCTATTTGAAGATCAGTTGCTATTGTAACACAAAACTTGCACACCAGATAAACAGATATTTCTGTAATAGTTTTTTCCCCTATTCAATCCAAATATAGAAGAGTTAGGTGTGTTTTTATCAGCTTCAGTATATGTGAACAAATACATTACTTACTGCTGCTTTTATCTAGCCACGTTAAGGGTTGTGATGATCCATTTCTCATCCAAGAAATAGGAATAATCCACGTGTTACTTAAGAAAAAAAAAAAGAGATAATATTATTAATTCTTATGCTTCAAGAAACCAAACAATCTCTTCTGTTGCTAAACTAGACTACAGATGAGTTCCTTCTTACGAGAATCTCCACCTACTTTCTTTCCTCTCTGATGCACAAAACCTCATCAGATGGTGGTACTAACACTGAATCAGCACTTAGGTTCAAGATAAGGGAGTTTTAGCATGGCTTTAAATAGGCACTCATATATACAATACTGTCTGATGATAGATATTTGAATACCAGTGTATCTCTGTGCTCTTGCCTTTCTTCTTCAGACAATTTTATTCTCCTCACTTATTACACTTCACCTGATTTCTGGAGAATGTAGGGTCCTTCTCAGAAGAGTATCTACTGAAAAAGGTCCCAGACAAGCAATACAATTGTAATTCTGACAACTGTAACTTCCTTTCTGAGGGAATGTAAAACTCTTGGCAAAAAAACCATGAAAGCTTCACAACTCTGAAAAACTCTGTAATACATGTCCCAAATTCTCTTACATTCACATGGTATTGCCTTTTTCTAACTACAGTAAAGGACTTAACATTTCTAAGTTTGAACTCCTTATCTGATCCTATGATCTGGGCTAACCAAAAACACGGAATGGACTAATGATTTGCAATTCTTGGAGCCTTGAAGCAAAGGAAACTCTGTGGTCCTCACTAAAATTTCTTTTAGCTGTTTGTATGACCAGCAATGTTAGCCAGGGAAAACCTGCTTTGGGTTTTGCTCTCCTTCATGCTTTTTTCCCACATGAGAACTCATCTCATGGACCCTGTCCATGTACCCCAATGCTCCTGACAATGGCTGAATTTCATGAAAGCGTGAAACTCTAGCCATGAATTTCCAAAGTAGGTGACCAAACGCAGCTTCTTCTATCACAGTTTTTAGGCATCAGCTTTCAAAATCACCAGACTCTGGGCAATGCTCACTGACAGGAACTTTCGAGCTGCATGTCAGGTACTGCGCATGTTCTGAGAAGGGAGTTATTTATGTAAGTGTTTAACTGCAACGCCTTTATCCTTGCCAAGTAGAAGAGACTGGGAATATGCTCACTGACAAGAAGCTACAGCATGGTTCCTCCAGGTCCCCAGTCTGTACAACTGAAGAATGAGGAAGAAGAAAATGCACTGCAACCTCCTTGTGGCCCATGACTGCTCTTACAAAGACATTACATAGCTGGAAAAGTCACTGCTCCAGAGGAAAGCAATCTTTTCACAATACAAGTGGCTTGCAGAAATATTATAAACTCTAGTCTCAGATTTTACTTGACCGCCTGTGACAAAAAAAAAAAGAACTTAAAAAATCAGATGGTCAAAATACAAGGTCCTCCTGCAAAAAAACCTGGGTATAAACATACAATAAAAATATAAGCTAGCCATACTTGTAAGAATCCGTACTGTTTTCATTCTTTTTATTAAGAAATTGCTCCTGACTGATTGTGCCAGTGGTTAGATTTAATGTTAAAACTGGAAATCCATTTTGGCATGTCCAGGAATCCATTATTTGCTTTACAGATGCTGGCAACTCAACTTCATTCTGTGCATCCACGACCTGCAAGAGAAACACGATTTAAACACATTTAAAATAAACAGGCGATACTGCTTCAGCAACACTCTAGAGGCTGTTGTAACACATTAGAGAAAATATAACTGCTTAACAGTTTGCTGATCTGCAATTCATGCAAAAAATCTCTGTAATCAAGGACATTTTAATACAGGCAGCACAAGCCATTTTAGGAATTATGAAATATTGAGATGACATTTCTCATTCTTATAACTTGACTGATAAATTTATTCTTTTTAGTGTTAATATACTTACACTTATATATGTCTATGAGAAATCTGATTTGTTAATTTCATGCAAATAAAGCTGTCAGAACACCACTGTTTTTACTTGACTACCTAATGAATAAACTGAGTAGTAAAGACAAGATGAAAAACATACTAAGCTAGAGCCCCAACTAGAGTGAATTGAAGGAGTCTCAAGTTAAAAGATGTGGCAGCCCCGCATATCTGAAATTGTGGCACTCTTGCTTGTAAGCTAAGACCTAGCCTACAACACGATGCAAGCCATCTTTGGAGGAACAGGAAAGCACATCATTAGCACCTGCTTTCTTATTCAGATATCTATCAAAACTAGCAAAAAAAAAAAGGGTGAAATGCTGAACTACTGCTCTGGTTATAGACTTTGCTGGATCTGTGACATATCAGCATCTTTGATCATCAGGCCCAGAGAATCACACACTCTGATCTGACAGAACTTAAGCTCCAGAAGAATAGGCTATGAAATTTCACATAGGCTTACGCAATTTTCATGAAACCTGAAACTCCACCTGGCCCTGACTTCCCACCTCATCTCTCTACTCCTTGTGCTTGGCTCCAGTGGTCGCCGGTGCAGTAAAGCAGTCAAATAAACACTTGTGAAGCAGAAAGAGCCAGCAAAGCAAATTTCATACGAGAGAAAGACTGCACTAGGGAGAGCCAAATTCCAGTGTAGTCTTCTACAAACGGTATATGCCCTAAATTTAGACTATGCCAAACACCAGAGCAAGAATATCAGGGATAAAATGAGTACCATCTGTATGTGGGTCCAGAGATCGTCTTGGTTAGCATTTGAGAAGGAAAATTCTTTCAGATATGACTGTATGGAAACAAAGAGAATCATCAGAATTCATGAGGGTCCGATGAAAAACATCAGGAAGGCAAACAGCAATACGTACAACTGTCATTTTCAAGCTTATAAATCAAGATAAAGATGCTAGTTTTTCACACTTACAGTAAGTGCTCTGATAAAAAACTTCTCAGTCAGGAAACCAGATAGCATCCAGGTAATAGAAGCCCCCTGGAGCATAAAAAAAAAAAGCTATGAGAAAACAAGAATTATTATTGCAGTTATTATTGCACTGTTTTTTCAAACTACATTCCAGAGAAGTTAGTCAGGCTACTGTTATAATTCATATTTCACAAAGGTTAAGAATGTTTGCATCAGTTCCTTCATAGCCAAATAGATTTTGCAACATCCAGTAAATTTGTGTATGCTGCAGAAACAAATTTTGAATGACAAAACAATGTACAAAAAGCATTGTAATTCAACAGTTCCTCTTAAACCTACTTTGTATCATTAGTTTAGAATAGACAAGAAATGGGAAGAATTTTGTATTTTTAACCTTGTTGTATGTGATGCTGTCAAAGAGAGACATTAAAGAAAATAATCCTTTGATCTTGTCTTCATTCTCTGACAATGATCGAAGTCCTATTTCGTTGTCTTCCCTTAAGACAGGTTGTACAACATGATCATAAAAGATTTTATCCTGCAAGAAAAGACAAATCTAAATGAGCTGGACAAAAAATACTTATTCTCAGGAGAGAATGCAGATTATGGGATTCGCAATAGTAGAAATAGTCTATCCTTATACAAGGAACAATCATTTTCCCCCTCCCTAACTTTCTCATGAAGTAAAAGGGACCATATACACAATCTTAACATTTTCCAAATGCAACATTGGTAATCAGGGAAAATTTTACATCTGAGAAGACCAAGGGCTCAGGCCTGACAACAATGATTTCAGTATAATACTCAGGGGAAATAAGACAACTATATTAAACAGCAAATAAACAAATACTGAAAACTGAAAACTTGTATCTTGTTCACATCTGTATGCCATTAGTATGGCATCACTTTCCTTCTAAATTCTGTTTCTCCTGCTGCAACCCTGAGCAATTACCTATATACTAAGCTACTAAGAGTAGCAAGGCTTAACTATGCAGCTTTTCTGCTGTTGCCCAGTGAGAAATATTGAGGGAAAATTGTTCCTTTGTCCTTTTTTTGTCAAGTGATGATTCAATTTCCCCCAGATGATTATCTGTCCTAAGACAGGATGAAAAATTATATAATTACAAAAATAAAGAAAAAAACCCTAAATATTTAAAACACTGCAGGACATTTTGACCATTTCTGTTTCTCAAGAAGAACACAGGCTTCCAATGAAAGGGACCAAATTTGTTGACCAATTTTTCTGCTTGTATGCAGAGAGAAAATTTAATTTCCACAGTTAAATTTGTAGTTGGGTAGTGATCAATGGCACAAAGTCTAGTTGGAGGCCAGTAACTAGCAG
>NW_009747255.1:0-4952 GCF_000703405.1 Apaloderma vittatum | reverse complement strand
TTTTTTTTTTTAAATTTTGTGAATACCACCTTCACCCCAAGTGAGCAAACAAGTGCAAAAATGCTGAGGAATGGATTTTCCTAAATTTGGGCACTGCTCTTTTAGACTGAGACAGCAAAACCTGCAGAGAGAGATGAAGTCTTATTAAAAATAATCCTTGACAGAGAAGCCTTTATAATAGTTTTATTTGCTCAAAATCTTCTGAGTTGTCTTCTTCTACTACAGTGATACAAGAAAGGTGCTGCAAGAGATAACTGAGCATATACCATAACATTTTTTAAGAGTGGGTTAAGCTTTGTTGCATTTACATACAGCAAGATCATGCATAGAAGATAGTGACCATGTTTTGTTCTGTATCATCCCATGTTTAGATTTTGATATTGTAGTTGTTTTCACTGATTTACCATTTAACAAAATTGTTAGTCCAGGTCAGAGATCATCTTGCCTTCTTCATGACCAGAGGAATATCACTGTGGAAAGTTTTTTCCTTGCAAGTCGCATGAAAAATCAGAAGTGGTATACAAGTAACAAAGTGTATTTATGACTGTTGGCTGGTTTCCAAACACAATTACCTGTCACAAGGAGCATATTTTATACTGAAACATTCTTATGACAGAGAGAGAATATCCATTTTTTTCTGCAGGACTGGGAAAAAACACTGCAATGTGTAGTAGGGTGAGTCTTAGGGAAAGGTTTCTGTTTGCTTGACACAGTTGCAGGTAGAGAAATTACAAGATTATTCTGGGCAAGTGGTGTGTGAGTGCACATAATATAGGCAGATGGCTTTATTTCTTTAGTGTCCGCAGTTAATTTTGGTCTCTAGGAACACAAATTGAGAATCGCATTCAAGGGTCTAAAAGAGATAAGCAGTTTTCGATATCCTGAATGATCAGTAATGATAATGAGTCTCCAGTGTAAAGGAGAGGTAGCAGAACATTTAAATTACCTTTTCCATTAATCTAAGTTGTTCAGACTGACGTGCCATTTAAAGATCCTTGTCAGCCCAGCAAAGCACTGCTCCTACATAATTAGGTGAGTAAAATCTATGTAATAAAAAATCTCAGCAGCACATTTCAACACTCAACATTTTAAGGTAAGGAAAGATCAATTTTCAGATCCATTTGGATCCCCTCTCTGCAGTGAAGTATGTCTTCAGACTTTTTTTAACTTCAGAAAAAGCGCACCAAAATCCAAAGCAGAGTGGATTTTAGACATCTCTTCTCACAGGTCATTAAGGCATGACATTGTCAGGGTGTCAATGTCAGGTGTAAATCAGTCTGTGGGATGTATAAAAACTAATAGACCCTATTAGAGTTTAGTCTCTTAAGAAGGAAACTGATCTTACCTTTTAAGTTGTTTTTTCTTCCACTGAGATTGTTCAGTGAAAACAGTGCAGGAGAAGGAATCTCAAGCAGTCACATCTCACAGCAGTGTCCACATGCTATCGTTTTACATTGTAATGAAGCAGTTTCTAAGCTTGTTCAGAAATTTGTAAGGTCAAGCAGCCTTGACAATTGAAACATTGAAACAACAGTTTCAGTTTCAAGTAACTGTAGGGAAGATTATTGAGAGAGTACTTACCAATGTCTTCCTCTTAATCTGCCTTTAGAAATTTTAGACTTTCAGTGAGGCAGAGTTTGAAACTTTTATGTTCATTTCGGCAAGTATTGGGACATTCTGAATAGCTAATGTGCTATATCAGAGCTCGGCTGCATTATTTATCCTTATACAAATGACAGGATGAAGAAAGGAGAGAGGTTTGTAACTGCTGGAGGAGTGATTCCACAGGTTAAGCTCCATCAGTGTGAAAGAAAGGACTTCAGATGTCTGCTGTCACGGTAAAAAGATAGCAATCCCATAGGAACATCTTGAGATGGCCTGTGCTTGGTTTCTCCCTACTGCCAATTGTAGTTTTGTCTTCTCCTAGTGAGAACCTGACAATTGCTGCTCTCTCAGGCTGCTTCAGTCATTGATATGCTGGAACGTATTTTGTGATTCAGAAGTACGTATTGGGATTTTTGAAAAATGGTAATAAAAAAATAGTCTACTCATCCATGTAACAAATAAAGAGTTCCATATTGTACTTAGGACCCTACTTCACTGTGAGATTCTTTGCCTACTCTGTACTGTACAGGGACGCTTCCTCAATGTATTGCCTAGCTTTTTGTGGACAGCTTCCTCATATACCTAACCAGGCTGTGGCATCACACTGAAACTAACAGTAAGCTGTTGAGTTTTCTTCTGCTCTATATGATGACGTCATGGACACTGATAAGATTACTCCTGATTTATAGAAGTGTTTCAGAATCACACGCACAGCATTCACTTGACCTTTTTCTTGGATGAAGATAAGCATTTCAGGAAGGAGAATTGATCATTGCCCTCCCAAGCTTTCTTTGCTTTTCCAAACTATATGCAGATGCTATGCACCCCTAGAAAATAGTATGTCTTTAAAGACAATGGTATGAGTTCTAAGACCAGCTCTGTTCAGGGAAGTAATACTGAGGGCACAGGAAGTATCAGCCAGTCCTCATCAATAGTTTCTCCTTCTCTTTCAAAACCTTGCTCATTAAAGCTGAGTGATAATAACAAACTCATTATAGTTCAGTTGTGCCCTACAGATGCTCTTGAATGTTGTTATTTTTGTGAACAAATATACTCCATTTTATACTGAGAACACCATTTGCTTCTGTTCCATGAGTACAGTTCAATCTAGCAGCTTGAATTTTGGATGATTTTTCCTTACTCTGATGCAAAAGGAAGTCCTGCAGTGTCGCAATTTGGAACTATACTAGAAAATTGCTTCTCTCCAATTTTCCAGTTTTATATGTCCAAAAATACAAGTTTGTGATCCATAAGCACTGTTTAGAAAAATTCTTAAGAAAACTTACCATTAGTGCCTCCATGTCCTAGTCATGGTTTAGAATGGAGAAAATTAGAAACGTTGTCCAGCTTGAAGACCCAACTGCAAATATGCCTTTGGGGGAAAAAGTGTTGCGCTGAAAACTGTGGGCTGGGAAATGGGTGTATTCGCACAGCAGGTCATCAAGTATTCCTAAAACATGTTTGCAGTGAGGATACAGAAGTAATGCATAGGGATCTAATTCTTTCCCCTCCACTGTCAAGTTCCATTATGGTCTTCATGATTTCCCCTCTGGCAAAACAGACTTAATCATATTTGTGTTTTTTTCTTACTTTTCATTGGTGCAGATTACGGTGCCTGAGTCTAAATCCCTAGACACAAGCATTTTAGTAATATGAAGGTCTGCACTGGAGTTAGAACTGTCTGAAAGTAAGTACATTAAAAATTGTATGTTCCCCTAGTACAAAGAGAATATGCACATATATCCATCTTAATTATAAACCTCCTATTTATTTAAAAGTGTAATGTTGAGCAAAGGACCCTTGTGAAAGGAAGGTCTCAGGCTAAGACTGTGAGAAAAGGGGGAAAAATACTTTTTATTTTATATTTTAATTTTCATATATTTGTAAATTAAACTTCTTTTAAAAATGCTACATACACCATAATTTAGTTTTCCTTATACTTCTCCTGTGTTCTTTGGAGGTTTTTTTGTAATCTGTGTGTTTTTTCTAGACTCTTATTCTTTCCTTCTATCCTTGCTATTGAAATTCATAAGGTTTCATGAACTTTATTTCCTTTTCTTTCTATTCTTTTAATTTCTTCATTTGCATCTTCCAAACTCCGCTGTCTTTCCTTTTTCCAGGCCCTTAACTCCATTCTTCTTACTCCACTCTCCCCCAGGGAACCTCAGCTGTCCTCTTGATAGGCCAAGCCATTGAGAAGCAAGATAAACTCTGTCCCCATGGTGCTTGCAGAAATTCAAAAGGGCTTTACAGAATGTCCCCAGCAACCCAATCATTTGTCCCACACAGTAAGACTCGTGTAATCCCACTCCCACTGTAAGCAGTAGCCAATCTGCACTTTGATAAAATCAGGATCCTCTGCTGAGAAGGACAGACGTCTGTGGTCTCTTTCCCAGCCCTTAAACAGCATAGCAGGGAACAATACCTCCTCCCGCTGTACAGTCTGTAAGACGTTCCTGCTTCATTCGCAGCCAGAAATTGCCTTCCCTCCTGCTGGATATTGTGTCTTCCTCAGGGATTTTGTTCTGCTTTCAGCATTCTGTCTCTTAACCTTTAGCAGGTTGCCACAAAGGAGAAGACTGTTACGTAAAACTTCATAGAGTGATACTGAGCATGTATGAGAAAACGAAGGTGGACTAAAAGGACACTGACAATCTCATTAAATGTTTTATAGGGTGCCCTTCAGAGAAATGATCCTTCTGAGAAGTCCAGTTGTCTCCCTTCCCCCCTCTCCCAGCTTCTTAACAAGCATTCGGTTAAGTGAGTTCAGTCATAGTCGTTTTAACCTATGACTTTCCTAAAAATAGCTTCCAATCTGAAGTTAACTCCTTTTCCTCCCACCTACACACACACATGCACACATGCACACGCACACACTTTTACCTGTTTCCATGGAAACCCCACTGGAAGGTGCTTACATGCCAACCATGTCACAGGTAACTTTTCCATAAAAATATAACACAACTTTTATGTCATTAAAAAATGCCACCAGTGCGTTATTGTTCTCATTGGATATAATCCGCTTACCTGAGAAGCAGTGTGATAAAGCCTGTTTTGCCTTGCCCACCGAAGAGCAGTAGCATGTTGCGCTGCATTTTGGGGCACAGCCTCTTGTGGGGACAGATCTCTCCTGCCCTGACTCCATTTGTATCAAATCAGCACGATGTGAATCTGAGTAGCATTGCGTTCTCAGTCTCAGGCTAGGATTCTCAGCTATATTCAGCATTTTCGTTTCATAGAGAGAGGATAGAGGACATTAGAGCAACCTTTGTTGTAAGGCCATGATATGTGCCAGCATCCCTGGTATTTGCCCAGCATCCCTAATATTTTAATTTGTAGTTAAAAAA
>NW_009747254.1:0-4179 GCF_000703405.1 Apaloderma vittatum | reverse complement strand
AGCCTAGGCCATTCTATGATTCTATGATAGGGTTTTGAAAGACATCTATACTTTATCAGGAGTAGGTCTTGCAGTATATGTGCAACTGATTTGTGGATCCTTCCACAGATGCCTATACAGCACTCAAACATCAGTGATTGCACATCCTTCGAGGAAAATATGACCCTCAACACTCAATTAGTAGACCTTCAAAAAACCAGCACCACTAAAGATCTTCAACAGAGCCATGTGCACTGTACCTTGCTCTCAGGGGACTTTTTTCGCTTGTTCTTATCTTCTTAGATGGCTTCTATATCCTTCTCCACATCTTAATTTTTAGTCAGCCACCTTTTTCACTGTTTGCATACCATACTCATCCTTTCTTCTCCTTCTTCCCCCCTCACTGTTACCCTGAGTTTTCTTGTTTTCCTACACTTGATAAAAATATGACTTTAGCAAGTAACCATTATGACTCTTCCCTGGTTGTCTTCTAAATCTCTAGTTTTATTTTAGCCTACCTCATTTCTCAAATTTTGTTCAGAACAAAACCATGGTTTTTGTATCACTTGTGTATCATCATCCCCTAACACTAATCACAGCTTCTCATGTCTCCATCTCAGCCTCCACTGCTCTCTCTGATTTTCATTTTTTCATGTTTTTTTTTGTTTCTTCCTTCTTACTACATCAAAATCTTTTTCTGTTTTTTTTTTTCTTTTTCTGTCACACACAGATGCACATACATATATACTGAATTAAACATACTTCATCTAATCCCACTTAATCCAAAGGATTTTTCATGATTAGTTTTCCATTTCATCTTTTCCAACAAAATTTTTAACAAAATCTTCTCCCATAACTCCTATTAATTCCTATACACTCTATGTACCTTGATTTCTTTCACTAATATGTTTCACCTGCTTAACCATAGTTTCAGAATCTTGTCCAAATAAGGGATTCCCTTCTGTTTTCCTGTATTTGCTGCCCTCTCGGTCTTCACAATTGTTTCCACTATTCAGCAACAATTTAGATGTTTTTTTAGCAGTTTAGTCTCCATAGATCAGACACATACCACAGTCCAAAAATCATATATCCTTATACCCTCCTCCTAGGTATGTTTGTTATTTTATGTGGGTTACATACTGTTCCTTACAATGTGAGCCATCAAATTTTCCTTCATCTTCTCTCTGTTTAATTCACGTTCTGATGCTGGTCCTATACACCACAGAAGAAAAGTACCTATATGTAAGTGTAAGCACTCACTATATCAAATGCAGACATATCAAAAAAATCCCAGTTGCATAAGCATAATCCATGGAGCAGAACAAAGCAGAGATTTCAAATGGATTTCCCAGCAAATGGAAATAAAATTACGTTCATGCATGAATTCTATTTAGACTGGCACTTCCAAGTTGTATAAAATTAGTATCAACACATGAAGAAGAGTGCAAATTTCAGCTTTTGTACTTAAAACCTTCTCTCTTACACTATGAGAAATTCATGTACCGCCATATTAGCTATCTAAGGGGTAGAAATATAATTAAGCAGTCATTTAAGTGTTTTTACAGGTGTTGTAGGAAGGCATCAAGAGGAGGTGATGCATGCCATGTGCCTTAGTCCTTGGATGGAATTGCCATTTCAGGATTATGTTTCTGCTCATTGACTATGTAGATACACTTTAGACTTCAGATTTGCATCAAAAAAACCTTAATTTGGTAAAATTCCTTATATTTCTCTATCTTAAATTTATCATATATATCAGCAGAGGCATTTGAAAGTGCATTCCAGAGAGCTGGGTACAGTCTTTCCACAAAATTATATTCTTCTGCAGTTCAGGTCATTTACTATATGGCTTCAGAAGTTCACAGTCTGCTTTTCATTTTCTTCTGTGCTTCTGCCATTGCTGACACCTTAATATATGAGTTATCATAAGCTCTCAGTTTGTCGGGTTCCTATATCTCTGGTCCATTGCACTTTTTGACAAAAAATCCATCAAATTCTTCAACAGTCTGCAGTTCATATATTTCTAAAAATTATTTTCCTGGGTAATATTTTATTCTATTCACAAGGTACATAAAACAGGCAAATTGCTGTGGCTTGACTGACCTTATTTCATCAACAAAGGTTATGAACTTCTTGCTATTTGCGATTTACAATGTTATTTTAATAATGTTTAATACTGTAATTTGCATGACTTTATTTTAAAAGTTGGTAACTATAATTAGTTTAAATGGCAGAAATTAAGACAAGCTGAGGGTTAAATTTGATTAATTTAGATACTCAATTTTTTTTCTCTCGGTTTTAGGAAGAAATCAAGAGCATACTAACTGGCAGAATTTTAGGCAAGAAAAATCTCCATCTATAATTTACTGCATTCTTTGATATCCATGACATGTAGCAATCACCAGCAATGTTTATGTAGCAATCTTCGAACGAAATATATATAATATATACGTCCCGTTTCCTCAATAAATAGATATACAACTAAAATAATCTAATCTGCAATTTGTTAAAAGTCAGCATACTCTAACTCATATTTTTGTGCCTAAAATTGTCTCCTAGTATTTTTGTTTACCTTTGAGAGTTAGCAATTCTTTCCCTGCTTGCCTATGTGCGAAATACAATCAATTAATTCTCTTGGGGTCCTTTCTTTTCATGTTTTAACTCTAGCACGAATACTGAAGGCCAAACTGCACTCTCAGTAACAACAGTGCAAGCCCCTCGGTGTAAATGGGCTTAGACTGGTGGAATTGATGTTACCTTTATTCATCTGTGGATGTACTTATACCTGCAGGAGGGAGCAGGCCTGAAAGGGTAAAGAAAATACTTGCCCAAATAATGTAAATGAGTAATAAAGAATATTCACAGAAATAAAATATATATACGTTTATAGACAAACATTTACATCTTCCATAGGACAAGCTTTTAATGCATTAATCACTTGCATTACAAGTATTTCTATAGCAGGAAAAAAAAGTTCACTATTTCTCTCAAAATCCTGGAAAATTCTTTTACTGTGTGTATGGGCAGGGAGCCACAGTCCTCTGTACTCTACAACTAAAAGTGTAGCAGAACAGGTCCCTCATGCCCAATTAATTTTGCTGCAGAAAGAAAAAAAGACAATCTGAGTGGCTGAGACAAAATCAAAGTGGTTTTCTGCTCCTCCTCACAAGCTCAGGGAAAAGAAAATTGATGTAACTGTTCTTCAGAGGGATTAACAATGCACACCCTGAGAAGCAGCTAATACAGCAAGACTGATCATCATCAGTCACAATCCATCCTAGCCAAAATTCAGCAAATTGTTCCAAATGCTTCTCAGCTTTCTTGGTAGGAAAAACTGTTTTGCATCTTTTTGAGAGAAATTTCAGTTTTTCATAAAAATTTCTTCAAATTAAATCTAAGGAAATAGGGAAAAAATCACTTTCATCCATTTTCCATTTCATTTCCAACACAAAGATGAAATCTTGAAAGGTGAACCTGAATGTTACTTTTGAAACAATTTCTGTGTACTTCCTCAGTATTCTGTTATCTGTTAACTACTGTATACAGCAGCCCTAAGAAAAAAAAGCCATAAGAAGTCTTGAGAAAAATGCTGAGGCATAACGCTTTAAAACAAGCACAGAAAGGTTATACTGCACAATAGGTTCCCTCAGATTAAGAAAATGGTGTTCGAAAAAAGCTTGCAGCAGAGAAAATATTCTCGGAATATTTTTAACACACTAAAATACATGACGGCAACACAGAAATACTTTGAAAATGTTTAATGTCATGCAACACCATTTGAAAATGTCAAGTATTGCATCACCTCTTTTCAGAAGTAGAGCATAATTTGCCAATTATATGAAATACCTTTAGTGTGTTCTCCAGAGGTTTCTTGATAGAGTGAAACCTATGATTTCCACATCCAAACTGTAAACCATTTGGCAGCAGAGATTTGTAAAACATTCTGGTTCTTATCTCACTAATATGTAATAAAGTTAGTGGTCAGTGATCATCATAGGTAGATTTGTGTATCACGTATCTCCTGGGCATCAAAGGGAAAGACAGGGACGGGAAGAACGAAGATCCATCCAGTGCAAGAGAAGGTCAGGTTTGAGACCACCTAATAAACATAAAGGTGCCCAAGTCCAAGGGACCTGATGAGATCCCTCCGTGGGTCCTCAGGGAAATAGTGGACAAAGTTGCAAAGCCACTTTCCATCAT
>NW_009747253.1:0-4992 GCF_000703405.1 Apaloderma vittatum | reverse complement strand
GAGGTAGCGGTAGGGCACTGGGGAACTTGGGGGCGTCGTGAGGGAAGGCCCCTCTCCCTGCCAGCGCCTGGTGTGTTTCTCGGAGGCACTGAGCATGCACAGCTTCCCTTCTCTTCAAAATCAGGCCATGATAGAATCATAAATATATAATATTACACTCCTATGATATTATGAGTGGAGAGCAGGAGAGTTTAAATGCGTACATCGAGGAGAGGCAAATTAGATATAAAGGGCTTTACTGCACAATTGCCAAGCAATTCTAAAATGAAATATTTTAAAATCCTTCCAAGAATAAATTTCATTCCTGCGCGGTTGTTCCCGTATCGCCTACTAGGCAAGGAAGCATGCTGGATATCTAGCAACAATTAGTGGAGTTACATCTGCTTTTAGTGTGCGTGGTGACTTTATCACTGACTGAGCCATCTTTTTAAAAATCCTGAGATGGGAAACATCCCTTCTGTAAAAGAAAATTGTGATTTGGCTATTTGTTCAGAACAGAATGGACAGTGTTAGGAAATTTTCTGGAGGAAATAAAGGAATTCATCTCAGCCTAGGCCCACAGTCAGTGTGTTACCAAAGCAGAGGCCAAACTTGAGCACAGGTCTCTGCACTTGGAGGGGAGCGGAGGGGAAATACCTTAGCGACCCACTGAGCTATTATCTGTTCTGCATGCCGATGAGGATGAGGCTGAGCTGTGCATCAGAAACCAAAAACTGGACCTGAGAACCCTCCCACACAGTTGCCGTTGCTGGCAAAACATGTATTTATCTTGAAAGTTTGCATTTTGACGTGTCAGCGTTTTTACGACAATATAAATGTGCTCGAAAAATTTTTGATCAGCCTAATGGTTAGGACCTATTAGAAGCTGCGGAACACATTCACAATCAATTCACTTATTCAGATGCATGAATACAAGCTTAGAAAAGTAATTACAGGCACCTTTTTTTGGAAATCTTGAGGCTGTGTAGTTTCCCCATGGGAAATATGAGTAATAAGTTCCTACAAAAAAAAAATAAAAAAAGAAGAAGAAAGTGTGCTAAGCATTCCTCTTATTTATTTTTGTCTTTAATATTAAAAATTGTTGATTAAATGTTCTGGGTAGGGTAAGGGTGATTGGATGTAAATCCTTCATTTTAGCTGTTGTTTAAAAGAATAAGCAGAAAAAATTGATCTTAGCAATTTAGATCTTCATTTTACTTTTTAAAATTTAGTTGTCTTTCTTAAGAGAAATTGGTTTTCTATTTTGGTGGACATATAAAAAAGATAAATTTGCAACTGATGAGTATTACCAAATCTGGCTGTTTTGTTTCTTCAGTTAAGAGATTACATTGTATCTATACACAGTGAATTAATCTATTTCATCTTGAAAATCTTTTATTCTGAATATAATATTCACTCTTTATTGTTACCAAGTAGTGAATAGTACTTTACATTTTTAGTTAGTTATTTGTGACTTGCGTCAAGTTCTGTTTGTGTGAAAACTGACATTCAATTCAGATTTACATGAGGTCCCTTTAAGTTGTTCTTTAAGGCTACCTTAAACATGCTCGATGGATTTCAAAAGCATGTTTGCATTTTAAAGTATTTTATGAAACAACTGAAATTATAGCCTGTAGAATGGGAAGTAAATTGGAAGCTTCTAGTAGCCATGTCCTTCACAATCTTAAAGAAAGTAGATCTTATCCTCTCATACTTAGGTTTAGCTGTAGATTGACAGAGGAAAATAGGCAATTGCTTTCTACTCTTCAGTTTTGAGTTAAATAGTTTTAAACTGAACTATTTGAATGGATTGAAACAAAGAAGATATTCAGCTTGCCTTGCAGAAGAAACTGCAGCTCTCAAAAATTGCTTTCCTGCATCACCTTCCATCTTTTTCCATCTGCTTAGCCAGTGATTTCAGTCAGTTCAGTGGCATCACCTTCAAACTTCAGCAGCAAGCATCTTTTTGACTGACTACCTTAACTCATGTCAGTATGTGAGAGCAAGTATAAAACCTAAGTGAGCTACAATATAAGTATAAATTGAAGAGATGCAGAAAAAATATCAATTAAATGTTATTTAGGTTTTTTAAAATTATGAATTTGGAGGGAAGATATTACAGAATAATGTTGTCCAGTTAGGACAGTACTTGCAATGTGATTTTGATTAAATCCATGGGATAATGAAGCAAGGAACCCTGAAACAGTTACCCTTGCTTGTACAAAGAGATTGTTACTTTAAGGCAGAAGAACTTGTATATCTTATTTTTTGAATGATTAGTTTTAATGACAGAAAGTGCTGTGTGTGAACCTTCACTTACATAGCAACGGACAAAAAATAATTTCAAGAGATAGGGGTGGAAATGATCCTGTTATCTGAAGTGAAAGGTAGTTGGGCAAATGAAGTTCAGGAGATCACTGGGGAAAGCAGAAACGGATAATACATATCTTCCTGTATAACAGCGCACCACTTTATTTTTGCTGAATTGTTGTACTTAATTTGGCTTTTCAGTGGTTGACAACTATTTATGTGCAGTTTAATTTAAATTTGTATGTCGAAACCACACATTAAGTGAACAGATCTAGCCTACTTGAGGATTTTTTATGATTCTCAAGCAGTTTGATTCTTACAGATAAGCGTTCATGCCAACTTCTGAAAGCATAGTGTTGCTGCAAAAGAGGAACGGTGGACCGTTGCTGAGTGACAGTCTATAGCTCTGAAACCTGCCATCCGTCCTCCCTTGCATTACCCGTTTCCCATCCTCTGTGCTTCTTGGACAGGTCAGACTTCCTGCACATGAAGTACAGAGCTAGTCTATGCGTATGCACTGAAGTCTGTACTTTCTAAACTTGTCTGACATAGGCTCCTGTGATGCTTTCCAGAAGGATCAGGTTTATTGCACCTCTGTGAGTAACAGCTGACCTATACATTCAGCCTGGTCTTGGCCAGGACCTGCAAGTCAAAGTTAGTGTACGTGAGATCTGATGCATTGCTGTATGTCCATAAAATCTGGACAAATGCAGAAAAACATCAGGTTGTGCCTGGGCATAATTACTGCATGGAGAGAATGACATATGTAGTAGCCTTTACTTCTTTATCATCCAGAACAGAGAGGCCTGTTACTTGGACAGTGGGAACATCACTGCTAACATGGAAAAAAGAAGTGTCATGGGGTTTTTACTCTAAATTTTGCATCTTTTCCACAGAAATTTAGAACTGGATCTGATGCATGACTAATATCCCATTGTAATTTCTTTAGTGGGGAGGAGGTCTCTAACATTCATTATATATTTAATCTAAAAAATACATAGCTAGTTCTTAACACTAAACCTATCAATCAAATTGCTCTCATGCAGTTTTCCAGTAAACCTCAGTGATCTCCCTTCAGCTGTGATGAGGCGTTCCCTCCAACTCCTCATAAAATATGGAACTGCGGTACTCTGCCTGTGGGGAAAGAGCCTGAAGCCACGTAGTGATGTATCTGTTCAGCAGTGTGAAAGAGAAATTCCCTATTCACAGTCCTACATAGTCAACATTACCTGCTGGCAAACTTCTAAATTGCCTGAGTTGCTTAACATCGTGATTAAAAGCCATTGTTTCTTTCTTCTATTATGTTATGTTTGACAAAACAGAAGACAGAAGTCTCACAATTGCTTGCATACCGAACAAGCAGTTCTATGCTGTCCAATGGTACAGGTTTTTCCTGTTCTTAAAACTGTGGTCTAGTAATACTATAGATACCATAGGGCCTTTTAATTTGCCCATCACAAGCAAAATGAAAAGCTGGAGGCCGGACTCCTAAGGCACGATTATGTGAATTGTGAAAGTGAGTAGGTATATCCAGCAGCTACAGAAAAAAGACAGGACAAAACCTCAGACAAGCCAGTATTGTTTCATCTCAAAGATGCCAAAAAATGGCTTTGGAATTGCACTCAGCTTCTAATGAACATGAATGAGACATGTCACAAATCGTCCGTTGTACAGGTCACAGCAAAACCACATAACTACTGTAGAATTTCTCCTTCTCAAACACTGATGTAGTTGTCAGTTTCATTTAACTGAAGTTTTTCTTGAAGTTCACTACTGTGTCAGAGGCTGGAGTACTATAAAAAACTCTAAAGCCTGAGTAGCAGTTGCTTATGTTACTAATAGTAAGATGAAATGTCTGCATTCTCCTGTATTAAAAGGGGAAAATTAAGTAGAGTTAATAGAAAAGAAAACAGGAAGTATTTGTATTTTGAAAGATCTGGAGTTACATATTTGGAACAGCTCTAAAGATTAGCTCCTTTTCAGTGCTATAAATTAAAAAATATAACTGAGATGCGATCTGTAGTGATGAAAGGTATTCTTTCCTCTTTTTTTAACCAGTGATACATGTCCTTCAGCTCAGGGGAAAAAGTCCATTTCAGCAATCAAGTGGACATATTTGTGCTCCTATTTTAGGAACATATATCCCTTTTATAGGCATCGAACACAGTTTTACTAGTGGAAATTTTTCATTTATTATAACTGTTTCATGTAGTATCTTTCATGTAAACATTATAAAAAGGATTGAGTATTGGATTTAGAAGTTGGGATTTGAGTTTTTTTGCCCTTTATTCTTGTTTTGTATTTTATTTCTTTGGAAAACTCATTTTTTCCCCCTTTCAGGAAATTTCACATAATCTTTTCCATTCGTCATCAGCCAGGTTGCTGATTACCAGAGTAACTGCCAAGCTTTCAACTCCTTGTCATCAATGGGCTGTGAATGACAGACAGCATTAATGTTGGCAAGCTCCCACTCTCCTTTTCGCCTTTCCCAAATGTAATTAAACTGCACTAATACAGCAAAAGAAAAGCTGCAGCTTTATTTTACTCGCCCTAATAACATAACAATTAAATCACAGAAGCACACAATACAGCTAAATAAACCCACCATGACAAGGAAATTCAGAGGTAAGGGAAGCGTGTATCTACCATTTAGAGAAAGCCGTAAGTAAAGAGTCTTCCTTTCCTTTCCTTTCCTTTCCTTTC
>NW_009747252.1:0-5042 GCF_000703405.1 Apaloderma vittatum | reverse complement strand
AAAAAAACCCAAACAAACAAAAAACCAAACTCACCCAAAAAACACAGAGAAAGCAAAAACTCAACTACACAACTCAAATGGAGACACTCCAATGTCAACAGTGCTCCAGCTGAGCAAAGCACCCTCGGTATGAAGTGGCTGAACCAGAGAATTGCATATCTTTTTGTCTGGGTATTAAGAATCACAAAAATTGTGCGATACTTCTGCAAGGGCCTCAAAGGCTGCAGTGATTCCCAAGGCATTAACTCCAGTGAGCAAGCAAGGGCTAATGAGGTAAATTCCTACAGCAAATTCCTATAGTCCTTGAAAGCATGCTGAGCAGAACCTTTCACATACAGATCTTTCAGATGCCTTCACGTCCCTTGAAGAATGAACTTAAAGGCCTCATTTTTTGCCCCAGAGGAGGGGGCAAAACTGGTAGGAATGGAGACTATAGAAAGTATGGTGCTGTTACTATCCAAAGAGTAATGACCTGCAAACTACGTATGTTTCTGAGGGGACTGAAGCCGAGGACAGCAGCAAGCTTTAGATTTAAAAGATGGGCTTTAGAGTGAAAAGAGTCCTCCTCAGGTCTATCTCCCTTCACTAAGACATATCAGACATTCACACACATCATGTCACACACATCCCATAAGAAAGAGATGCAAAACCCAGCCCTCAAACAAAATGAGATCCCAAGAAATCGCGTTTCTTATGCAGAACACTAGACCAGAACCAGCATGAAGAACTACAGGTAGCACTCAAATCTGCATTTACAAGAATAAGGGTTAATTTCAGAAAAGGTGCGGAGAAACAAGATGCACACAGAAACAATATCTGAAAGAGACCAAACAGGATTTAAAAAGCCTAAAATTAAAAGCAGCAATAGTGCGCTCTCATGTGATAAGCAAGGAAAAAAAAAAAAAGGTTGTGGTCCCTTTTTTCCTATTCTCATGCTGAAAGATGATGAAAAGTTGTCTGTGTACAGAGAACACCTGTGAAACAAGAAGTCTCTACTCAGCTTGTACATTAGAATGTATGAATGTGTATATTAACACTCAATTAGAGTGATAACTCATCTGATAATTGTGTTAGTATAGTCTCTCCTTTTGTAACCATGTCAATCTCTAGCTTTTACTGTATTCGACAACACATACCAGCAATGGTACCTCTTCAGATTTTTTGGTTTTTTTTTGTTTTGGGAAACAAAATCAAGAGGACCCAAGCAAAGTAGTAAAATTTGTTTGAAGTTCTCACAAGGAAATGTCAGAGTTTTAAACAAGAAAGCCTGTGAGCCTTAAATAACACTGCTTGAAGCCTGTGAAAACAAGAGTACTAAAAATAATCAAGCCTAAAACTGTTCTCTAAAATGTTTTAGTTTGGATATCATTTATATTTTTCAAGCAGGTATTATTAATAACAAAGTTTTTGTTTTGAGGGGAGAGGAGGTGTTAAAGGCAAACCATGGCAGATCACAACAAACTCAGCTGCTTTGAAAAAATACACAAAAGCTCCATAGTTTAAAAAAAACCACAAAAAACACAAAACAAACCAAAACCAACACAACTTTTTTTCCATGAAGAATCTTAAAATATTGAGAAGTTTTGTTTTCTTCATAAATCAGGAAAAGCGTTGTGCTTACCTTAACATGCCATTCAGGATGAGAATTCATATAATCAAACAGCTTCTGATAATTCTGGTACTGCTGATCCCATTCTGAGCTCTCAGTATAGCGGAAATCATCCCCAAGTGGAGCCAACAGGACCTTGGTACGGAAAAGCTTTGACTTTTTTCGATATTGATCTAAAATCATCCAAGCCCTTGAGTAGGGTAGAAGGAAAAACAATTTAGGAAACAGATGAATAAAGGACAGTATTTGATGAAACAATTGCTAGATATCAAGTTGTGAATTAGGGCAACCTGAAACAAGATATACAAAACTATCTCATTTTGTATCAAAAAAACTGGATGCAATTCCCTCTACTGGGACACCACATTCAATTGTTGCAAATGCTACGCTTATTAAATCCTCCAATAAGCTTATCAAGCTCCATCTCAAAGAGTAGGGCAATCTGCATCAATTTGTTTCTGTTCCAGGAACTAACCTTCAATTTAAATTATGTCTACCTGCTTTATATTTAGATAACAGTCCTAATCCTCTCCAACCCTTATTTCCAATAATAAGCAGCTCTTCTCATCCCCTCTGATAATTCCCTTGGATCCTTTACTTCATATCTTTATGTCCTTGACAGAACAACTGCTCACAAATTAATCTTTGACGAACTCCAGCCTTAATAAATAAAGATAGGTAAGTAGGTAGGTAGGTAGGTAAACAGACAAACAAACATTCTGGAGGAAGTTCACTACTAATTATCACTGTTCCCCCTTCAGCCAGCTTCTTACCTGTCTTAGATCCAGCCCTCTTACGCTTTAAGCATGTCCTGAAAAATTAAACCCACTGCTTTTCTGCTTTTGGCCTTTAAAAAAGAAAACCAAACAAAATCCCCACATGTGCATGCACAGAAAAAAGGCAGTAAAATCATTCTCTGGGATCTACCAACTCTTTGAAAAGTAAAATACCAGTTCTGTCCAGTTCTATCACTAAGCAGCAATGTATTAAAAGTGACAACTCTGTCCTCTGGGTTAGTAAAAAGGTGCATTTCCTGCCTCCTCCCCACCATGATCACTACCAAAATCTTCAGATGTTGATGCTCTCTAACTAAAGGTACAGAAACAATATAAGGAGGGAGTTTAAGCCATAGTAAGATGTTTAAGAAAATATGAATACAAATTATAATGTTTTAACAAGAAAAAAACAGCACAATCCAGATTCCAGTGAGCTTTTTGTTTCAAGTCTTTTAAATAGATGGTCTATCAAAATTACTTTCAACTCATACTCCTGAAGATTTGCTATGTAAACATTTATACGAGAACTGAAACTAGTCCAACATATTTCAACCCCGTCTCTCTTTGACAAGCAAGTCAGGGTTTATTTATTTGATTATAAAAGTATTGAGTGAACACAAGGTCCGACTCTCTGCTGGAGGAATAACAGGGGCACAACAGCATCTGTAGTTGAGGATCTACATAGCTCTGCTGAGACTACAATATATCCAACTAGTGGCTTCCCTCTCTCTGTCTATAGTTTGATTTATAGTTCAAATTACCAAGTATATTTATGCTTGAATCAATATTCTCCACGACTTCCAGCAGCTTGCTGATATATATGCTCTCCATATAACTAACAGAACACCTGGCACAACACAAGACCTTGTAATTCTACCTTCTAAGATGCCAGCCTAACCCAAATTTTCCACACACAGCCTACAGCTGGAAGACTACTTTATTTTAGAGCCTCTTAAAAAACACATGACTTCAAGAAAGTTACAGTTAACTGGATGTTTCATTTTGACACCTGTAAGTTCTCCTCTAGTTTCTTCTAAATCTGCAAATTTCATCGGTGTTGCTTTCTCCCTTTGCCCAAAATCCTCGTAACTGTAGGATTATTAGATATTTTTAAGCGGGCAGTAGGATTTTCCTCCGGTGAAAACCAATTTCAATTGCGAAAATATCAAAGAAAAATTAGATGTCCTAAGTAAGGTACATCCTATTAATTTTCTCTGTTAACTTCCTAAATCACTACTGCATACAGGAGTGAGAGGCAGACCGAAAAAAAAAAAAAAGGGCCCCAGAGAGCATTTGCTGAAGATGAAAAATACTTCCACCAAAAAAAAAAAAAAAGATTCCACAGAGTCTCATGAACCCTTTTGGTTCTGAGCTACCAAACCAAAGAGATCAGTCATGATAAACTTTTTTCTGCACTGTAATTATGGATACAGCATATCAGTAGCAACTCCATTTTAATGGCTTTTTTAAAAAAGTAATTTAGAGTTTATAAAATGAAAACTTCCTGGAATTGTACACAAGACTCATTATGCAACTCTCAATACTCAAAGCAACCTTAACTGCACTCATAGTCGGCAACACTGAAGTATATCAACATTGTCAGTAACAGCATCAGAATACTTTTTCACATTTCTTTGGGAAGCTTTCAGACTATCACTGAATGCTTAAGACCTTCCACAAATGAAGAAAATCCCTTCTTATCTCTAGTGTGTTCTTTTAACGCAAAATTTCCAAGTATTTGGCTAAAACATATCAAAAGAATTAACACATCTGGTTTTGCCCCTTCCTATGCCAAACAAGGAGCAGTAGCCATCCAGTCTGTAGGAACCACAGGAAATTTTGCAGCAACTACAGCAAGTCCTGTGTGACACATTTGACAGTGGTCATGGCTTCACTGTCCCTATCACTTTAGCCTGTACAGCACAGGAAATGTTAGGGATGCACTCTTTGCTCAATTATCTCAAGTAGAAACCACAGTCATCTGGTGGACCGGTAATGTTCTGTTAAGGAAATTTTGGAAGGAAGTGGCTACACAGACAGGTCATCTCAGATTCGTGAGGCTGTCAATCATGAACATTAACCACCAATGCCATATCAGCAATAAAACTGAACACCAGTTGCATGTTGTGCAATGTGACTAACCATAAAGAGAAAAAAGCTGAACAGTAAAATTTGGCTCTTGAACAATAGGGAATGAAGAGGAAAGTCCATTTACTACCCGTTCTCTGAAATACATAACTTGCAGTACAGGTTCCTTCCTATTTCCATGTACAAGAGAGAGAGCCATACACCCCAAAAAGCTAGGCTTCCTCAAATAAAACAGTTCATTCCCATTCAAGTAAAAAACCACAACAGCTCTTTTTTTCTCACTACTGTGAAAAGCCAGAACTTCAGCACTCAAAACATACGGATAAGGATACAGCTGCAAAACAGGGCAAATACAACAGCAATCTTTTAACATAAGCTGTTATGAAGTGTAATTAAACAAATATGGGCTTTCAATTAGACTGCTGTTTTGTACTCCCTCCTACTGCATCTCAACAAAAATGTCAAGGCAATGATAAAGCCAAAAATTACTATTCTTAAAAGTTTTCAATTCAATGTCTGTTCAGTATTGTATTGGGTAAGGCTGAGGTGGAGCTAATCTTCCCACAGCA
>NW_009747251.1:0-4912 GCF_000703405.1 Apaloderma vittatum | reverse complement strand
AAAAAAAAAAAAAAAAAGGAAGGCACCAGTTTCTTCCTATATGACTGTTTTCAGAAAGATTCCAGGGATACATCTAAGGCATATCTGCAAAGGCACTAACTGCATGTTTATGTAGTCACTACATAAAGGGTGTCAGAATTAGCATCGCATGTAGTAGCAACTGGCATGATGTCACCATTCTATTGGTTAAAACATTATTGAAAAGAATTCTTATTCATTGGCAAATGTGTCCTTTCATGCCTTTTATTCCCAGTTTTGTATAGTATCTTGTGATTTTTTTAGTAACTATAACAACTATTCAAGACATAAAAGTGTGTTGTAAATCCATACAACTTTCTGGCATATAAATTAAGGCTGCCTCCTGGAACTAGTACACCAGTGCTCAGTTTTCCCACTTAGCTTTAAATTGACATGTTCACTCTTGATGAGGAAAAACAATATTTGTCCCAAGTAGGTAGAAAAGGTCGTTCAGTTCAGTGCACAAAACACAGGTACTTATGACTACTGACCAAGAATTGCGTGAGTTAGGCTGAGCAAAGAAAATATTGGTATTACCTTTTCAAAAACAATAGCATCACTACCAGCCAAGAGAAAAGAAGGAGAAAGAAAAAGAAGGATGAGAAGTGAAGGTGAAGCTAAAACATATCCTCATTTTCCATGTGCCCAAGCAGAGGACACTCCCACCTGTTTCTTCCTCTTTTGCTTTTTTTAGAGAAGTGGATTTTCTGTCAAGTCAGTTAGTGCTAAAATACACAATTATACTTCTGTCTGTATTATGTTAGCTGCCTGTACCTCCAGTGTACCTGAAATTTCAAACATATCTCCTGTTGCTTGCGCCCGGTTCTGGTCTCCCACAGGTACAACACACAATTATAGAACAATTCAAGTTGGAAGGGATTTCAGGAGGTCCCCAGTCCAGTTTGCCAATCCGACCAGTTGCTCAGTCAAATTTCAGCAGCATCTTCCTGAGTTGTCTGGGAATAGGTGAAAGAAGAAACAGTTTGAAATAGAAGCAATAATTGGATAATTTGATGACGGGCATTGCAAATAATGATTAACATAATAGTCATATTTCTTTTTAATCCAAACAATAGTTTATCTTGAAATATTATATTCAGAATTAATTTCAGAATTTCCTATCCAACCTCAGTATCAAGTTTCATGGCATTAATTCTCCAGATGAAGTTCAGTGTGCGTATAAACTTAATATGAGTTTAAACTTGGAAGATATATGCCCTTTGATCTTTGCAAGTCATTATTACACCATTATCTTTCCCAGGCATTAATTAATAAGGAATGCTTCATTCATCATGAATCTAAGCTAGGCATTATTTTCATATCACCCCAGGTCTAGGATCCCAATTCTGTTAAAAAAGCTTAGCATTAGCATATCTTAATTCCAAGTGCTTAAGTCTCTTCACTACAGTATTGATGCAGCAACATATTTTAGTATTACTGTTTTTCAGATGAAGCTAAAACAAATATCTCTGTTTGGTTTCCTTTTCCCATTTATGATACTACTTCACATTAGCTCTTTATTTTGGCAAAAAAACCCAAGGGCTGATGTTTTAAGTAAATGTTTTCAACACAGCTAGACAAAGCATCAGATTTCACAAACACTAGCAGCAGTTTCTTCTCTACTACCTTACCATGATGTCAGCTTGAGGCTTCAGAAGACTGAAATAATTATTTTCTGAATTTTAGAATCTAGTATGATTGTTCACTGGATATACACTTATAATAGATCAGTGACAGGTAAATAACACATAAGTGAATTTTAGGAAGACTGGTGATGAATTAAAGCAAGTCTTGACAGATCTGTACGTATTAAGGAGAGCTCTGATTTGAACAGGTTTTCTTCAGAGATCACTGCTCCAGTGATTCTGTCTTAAATCTGACAAAGCTTAATAGAAATAATATAAAATAAAAAGCAGGGTCCCTTGCTCCAATTCACAGGAAGATGTCAAAGCAAGAATAAATTTCTCACCAAACATATAGGTGAAATGGGAACTAAAAACTGTCCTCTACTTCCCCCTTCAGTGGGGCACAGCTATTGCTGAAATGTGGTTTCCATTCACATAAATCCATCACAAGAGAAAAAGTAAAGGCAGGAGAGAGAGCATGAAGAAGTTTTGGAAAAGCATGGGGATCCTATTTACAGGAGGCACACTTGTCTGCTGTTCCCAAAGGTCAAAATGTCTGGCCTTGATTTTCTGTGGTTCTGTGACCTTGACACCACTCCTAGAAAAAACCTGTCTTCTCATGGAAAAGGCTTCCTCATACAGTCTGTGAGTGTATGTCCGCAAATCTAACCTCAACTCCTTACCATTTGTTTCTGAGAAGGGGCTAACCAGGGAACACCCCCAGTGACAGCTGAAGACTTGCATTAATAGTTGAGTCCTATATTTCCATCTTTGTCAGCAGACTGAGGAGTGTTCCGACCTGCCAGATTCCTCTGTGGAGTAAAAGAAGAAATGTTTGGCATCAAAAGTGTGAACATTCCTTCCTGGAAATGGCAAATGTTCTTCTCCATCATGCATTTTTCCAGATTCAGCTTGCTCACTGGAATTTATGCTGATGCATAATTTATGCGGAGTAAGCAGATGGTTATTTTAACGTTTTATGTTAGTGTTCTGAATACCTTTCCCACCACCTCAACATACCTCATAGGCTATGCTAAATTGTAAAATCAGTTGTTTCCTTAGTCCAATAAAGCAAGTAGAGAGTTATCTGTGCTGTTACTCAAGATACGGCAACATTACCAACAGTGTGGTTTTTAAATTTGGAGAAATAAGATCTGTAAGAGGCCATCTTAGCTGCAGCAGAGGAAGGCATGATCTGAACACTGAAAACGAGTACAGAGAGACAAGACAAATGAAGGGAAATTCTGGTTAATGGTTGATGCATAAAGAAGTACCTAGAAAAGATGATTAAGCAGGCTTTGAAAATCTATCTAGGATTCAAAGCTGAAAACTGCAAATACACATTGAAACAATTAGACACAACATTAATTTAGTTTTCTGATTTTATCCACTTTACGCATTGGGTTTACAAACTTTACTCAATACCTTCCCTTCCGAATCTTAATTTCTCCATTGAACATCACTCTCCAGGGCAAGAAATAAAGTCAGAATGCTTGGACTTTCAGGATTACAATCTTGATTTACACTAAGATTCCCATTAGTGTAAGCAAGGACAAGATGAAACGCAGCCTTCAGCACATTTTAACAGCTACCAGTAGGATTTACAATTCTAGGGGAGAGGAGCTGAAGCTAAAACATGATTTAACCAGAAAAGAAAAGCCCAGACCTCAAAATCTGTTATTGACTCATGTCTCAGTAAAAATGCTCCAAGATTTTCTGCATCAATATGTGACTGGATCAGTCATTTTATTATTCTGAACGCAGTGAAGATCTATAGGTCAGGAATAAGAACGTTTGCTTTATATTTTCTTCAGAGGTGAAACTTCTTAACTGAATCTTACACTTAATCATTTCCAAATCCCATGCTACATCTGCTGATCCCTGTTTCAATTTAAAATAAAATTCATTTTCTGGTTTGCTGCCTGACTGTTATTTCAGATTTGACTTAGAGATTTATGAACAAGGTGCAGCTTTTCTTAGTGAACACTTGAACAATCTTGGTCCCTGTGGTGATTTCCACATTGCCGCAAGTGGGAAGAAACACTCACTGCTGTAAAATGATATGATATCCCTCCTTCAGAAGCCAAAGCAAATTTCTGAAGGCTGAAGCATTCATTTTCAGGAGGGATGGAAACCCAAGAGGATCTAGCCCTTGCAGTATTCTGAAAAGTCAATGCCAGCTTTCAATTAATTTCTCCTTAATTAAGAAAAAGAGAGAACCTGAGTACACAACGACTCATTGTCAGTATGAAAATGAGGGGGACAAGGAGATAATTGATGGAACTCAAAGTTTTCCCTCTAGCTACTAACACTAAAATTTGACGTTGACTCAGAGTAAAATTATTTCTTCTGAAGATAACTGCTCCACAGTTCACTACACAATTTAACACAAAGGGCACTGTTCAGAGCAAATGAACCGTAATGTTCTGAAGACAGAGTTGGACACAGCACGGCACACCAACATGACCTCTTGCAGCATGGCATCTTTACTGCCCCACTTCCTGTGGCAATATGCCTTAAGCACTGCTGAATGCTGGCACACCCAAACTGTTTGATACCTTGATCTGTGATGTCCTTCCCAGTGCGAGATGCAAATACGGAAGGGCTAGTCTTTTCCACCTGCCCTGGTACCCAAGTACAGGTTGAGGTTTGAGGTACAAAATGGCCTGGAGAAAAAGGCAAAATTCAAAGGGTTCAAATTCAAAAGTGCAATGCTGAGAACCTCCCTTGCTTAACGCCTGGGGTTTTTCTTAACACCTAGAAACACTGTGATTTTGACAGAGATAAATTTATTCAGTGTCCAGCTCACAGTAACTGTGAATTTAAATAGTCTGGAATAAACAGACCTAGTGCAGCCCACGGGCCTGTTTGGTTTTTTTAAGTCCATACCACGACTGACATGCGACCACAACCCAGCTCCTTCCCTGTTGGTACCCTTGACTCTCTTTACAGAGGACAAGCCTCCACAAAAACATGTATGCAATATGTATAATGTATATCCATTTAATACACACTGAACTACAGAAGTTATGCAGGCATTTGGAGCACAACAAATGTCAATGACTTTGAGGAAAAATCATTTTTTTAAAAAGGGCTTTGGTGCGTATATCTAAAGGACAATGGGGTAACAGGTGGATTTTTTTCTTTTTGTATTTTGATATTCAGTGCCTGAAGTCACTAAGGGAGTCAGGTTCAGTTTTCTTTAAAGTAATGCACTAGGATGCCTCCCATCCATGAGCTGATTCATCAGCTGGAAGCCCCGGGAGTGA
>NW_009747250.1:0-5019 GCF_000703405.1 Apaloderma vittatum | reverse complement strand
CAGCCTCAACAATTCTGTGATTCTGATTCTGATACTGCTTTGGCAGGGGCATTAGACTAGATGATCTTTCAAGGTCCTTTGCAATCCTTAACATTCTGTGATTGTATGTGATTCTGTGATCCCTTCCTTGGGTTTTGAGACACAGAGAAACTATCTGAATGCTTAAGAGAGTGTTGGTTCGGTTCAGTGCTGCTCAAGTGAGTAGCAGCAGCATCATAAGGAGCCCTCAGTGTCCTGCTGCTGCTGCTGAAGATGGCAACTCTGGTGGTGACCTGCAACGCACGGAAGGCAGAAAGGGCGCAAAATGTCGCAGCCCCATCGTAGCTACCCATATCACAGGGCCAAGTGTAGAAAATGCTCCCTAGTCTCATGCAAACATTTGGGAGGGAAAGTAAGAGAAAGGGCCTAGTGTCTTTGCCTTACACTATGTTATACAACTGGAGTTGTACCACAGAGATTCCTAAGGCAAGTTACTGCCTCCCTTGAGCATCAAGAGAGCTGTGCCCCTCTGAGATACTCACTCAAGTCAATATCAAAGGCAGCTAACTTTTGCTAGATCAAACTTAGTATGGATAGCAGCAGCACACACAGTGAGGATTAATGGAAGTAGAAGGGGAACAGCTTAAATAACTAACTGAAAGAAAAACTCTAGCCAAAGCTTAACTTGTAGGTTCTGGCTTGAAGTATCTGAGCTGCAGAAGAGAGATTCTCACCACTCTTGACAATGGAAACATTTTTTTCCTTAAAAAAAAAAAATCTAAGGTTTTAAAAATATCCGGTGATATTTGTAGCAAAAAGTTATTCCTCTATGTGTCCACTGAATAGAAATCTTCTCTTTTCCTTGCTACTGGCAAATAATTTTTCCTTTTTTGAATAAATTCTTTTCTTTCTTTCCTTAAACCAAGAAACTTAGTTTCAATGCCAACGTGTGCTTTGTTTTATAAAGAGAAATTTGGTCATCAGTACTGCTGCCAGCTGTGGTATTACTGACAGCAGTGGAATATCTGGAGTTTTGCTTTAAGCCCCAGAACAAGCGACTGCGTGACAGTCTCAGTTTCCTAATTTTTTTAAGGAAGATTTTAGCCCTCCTAGTTGCAGAAAAAATCTTGAAACATGACCAAAGAGTACTCTAGAGAATGAAAGGACTCTGTGTTTTAAAACACCGTTATTTTGTAGTCTAATAATCATTGGGGTAGCCTGAGTTACATATTTATTTTTGCCAGTATGGTATTTCATTATTAAAAGGAAACCATTTACTGCCAGAGTGGATTCACAGTTACAGATTTATTGGTCTCAGGCTGTATTTATATATTCTTTCTTAGTTCACATTGCTTGGAGCAAAACATTGCCTTTTTATGCACAGTTTCTCCTCTGAGGTTCCAAAAATAGCCTTCAGATTTAGAGAATGCAAAATTCTACATATCGTTCAATATTCTTGAAGTGTCACTGCATAAAACAGGAAACAATATGGACAGCCATGCTGCCTTGCTCTGGGCTAATAGCAATTTCTAATGTGGGTACAAAGAGTAAATTTGTCGAAGTCTTTACAAAAGCAAAACCAAAAAGATCTTTGATGATTTAAGAAAGTGAAGAAACAAACACACTGACTCAATTTGCTTGTCCTTTCCATTGATGCTTGCTATCCCTTCCACTGATGGTTATTTTAACTCTTATTGCAGAATGACAGAAAACCAGCAAGCTAATCTCAAACTCTTATTGGTTTGCTAACATCTGTATTTCAACAAATATATCTGAAGTGATATTGTGACAGAAATTACCTATGACTTACCTTTATGTATGACTGTATGACTTACATTTAGTTATACTTCCATGAGCAGGGTGAACTGAAAAATGCAGTTGTAACAGCATAGAAATACATTGTTTAGTTATGCTTTTTGTTCTTTCGAAAATTATTTTTAAAAGTACTTGTATTAGCCTATTACATGTATTAAATTTTTAATGTGAAGTAGAACTCCAAAGATCTTAAATATAGCAGTAGAAAAGCAAGATATTTTGATTGCTATGTATGAAAGTTACGCTGAAAATTCATGCTGAGGGACATTTTAAAATGTAGATATTTTGCTCTGAATTTTTTATAGAAGCGTTGGAACATCTCAGTGAATAGAAATGTCAGTGCCCAAATTCCTTTGGACACAACAATATTAAAAATAGGAAAAATCAAGCTCACAAATGTATTTAAGTGCTTAAAAAAAGCAGGATAGCCACCATTTATTTGTAACACAGAAATGCTTAAATCTCATTGATTTGACTCAGAGCCAGCTGTTAATGTAAAAAATTCCACTAAATCTCCAGGTGCCTCGATGCCTTTATGTAAGCACTAAAAACCAAAATGCATTTAGTCTGTATTCAGTACTTTTTAATGAAAGGCATTTTCAAGGCCAGATATAATAGAATTACTGCAACCACAGCTATCATGCTTGAGTATTGTTTATTTGCAAAATGAGCAGATTCTCTAAGGATATCTGCTAATGCAGAGCATGCTTTTCCTAGTCTTCCATACCTGGAATTCTACTGAAGCACTACAGGGAGTGAAAATATGTTTGAAGGAACTGGCTGAATGTTTTTTCACTTGCAGTTGATACAAGTCAAGACCATATTTGTAAAAATGTAGTTGTCACTCTACTAGAGGGCCAGACTTCAAAGGATGCGGTATGTTTGAGGTATTTAGTAGATACACGTTACTGTCAATAGGATGTGGCAAATTTAGGTTCCTGAGCTACCTCTGTCCCTTTCTTTCTCTCTCTTACTGTATGCTCCCATTGCTGCTGCTCGCAAAACACGAGATAGAAATAGGGCTCTGCACTTGCGTGTTTCACAGTCCTGTTCCCTAAACTGTATTTCCATCCTGAGCCACAGTTTATTTCACTGTCTCGTGAGTCTTCAGTGACAGTAAAGACAGTTTATTTTTTTGTGCTCAGTCCTTACTTCCTAATCCAGTAGACAGTACATTTTAACAGAAGGACAAAAATTTACTGCATACCTGATGACGTGGTTCATTGGCTTCAGAAGTTACTCAGATCTGGATTACAGACTTGAAAAGCTGTACTTGGCTGGTTCTGTTGACTAAGTCACCCTGTGGTTGTCCCTTGACTTTGTGAGCTCCTCACTTGGGGTTGCAGTGTGCTACTTAACAGCCAGGGTCCTTCTAAGGACACCATTCTAGGTCCATTCTTTCTCTATTGGTGAGTTCTGATGTATAGACATGTTGATCTTCCTGGTCAAAGAGAAGCTTAAGCATAACTACAGTGGCAGAGAAGAAAGCTACAGAAGGAAAGGTACTGCTGCCCCAAGTCATATTTCACACTTACGTACAAGGATACAGGAGAGTTGGAACTGAGACCATAAACAGTCATTCTAGGGATATAAAAAATATGGACTTGCAAACTTAGAGTAAGGAACTTCATGTCATGTAAAGACTCACACAGAATGTGTTTATAGGCTTTGCATCCTGTCCTGAGCTAATGAAATAGGAAACAGTGAGTCAGCCTTGGTTTCTTGTGTTATTTGAAACGCATGGAATGATTATATGGCTGGCTGTCTCAAAGGAAACAGAACAGAACTATGTGTTTGAACCATGCCTTGATTTTCCAAAAGGCTGAATAAATCCAGTCGCTATCTATCCAGACACATATCTCATCTTTGTTGTGGTAAACTACTATGAGCTCATCCTTCTTGGGCCTGGTTAAAAAAAATGCAGTGTTATGAGACTGCAGTGTACCTCAGTACTGAAAAGCAAGATGTACTTTCTTTTCCATCCATATTTGTCCAGTTTCCTAGGCAAGTTGTTGTTGGACATTAAGCTTCTGCTGAGTTTCTGTGGCTTCTCTTTTCCATTTGGTTTCCTCTGCACAAGCGGTGGAGAAATGTATCAGGTTTCTCATCAGTCCCATGAGGGCATAATACTCTGTGCATTGGTCTGTCTAAGCTATGGCTTTTAACAGTGTCAGCTTTGTTTTCAGACCCCTAGTGCCAGAAAAGAATATCTTAGAACATTATAAAATATCTGATCATAAAGAGCCTACTGTACTTAAACGCAAGTTTTACAGTTTTCTCAGCAGCCAAGACTGTGGCTATGCTAATATCCCAGAATCTATTACAAACCTATGTTTTCATCCACTCACAAAAGACGTCACTGAAAAAATGTGTTCAGTTTCCTCATTGCACAGTTTTGTTTCTGTTTGTCATTGCTGCGAGATCTGGGGTGTTTGGGCTAGTTATTAGAGGACCTGGGAGCTTCTGGGCTGCAGCACGTGGGGCTGGAAAAAGGGAGAGTTACAGCAGATTGGCAGCTGTGCAGAATTTAATGTTGGGCAGATAGAGAGTATGCAGGAATTGCCGGGCCAGCAAACTCATTTCCTGCATTTCTTACTCCATCAAGAAAGTGAGGTAAAGACACGATTCATTCTGGAACTCATAACAGAAGTCAGAATTCACATATTATGAATTTGAGACTAAGTTATGCTGCAAGACAACATCTAGGAGACACTTGGTTGCACAGAGCTGCTCTGAAACTTGAGACAGCTCCTCTCTGCTTAGCATTTTTCCTTGTGCTTTTTTTGTTTGTTTGTTTGTTTCAGCTATCTACCATCTCTTCTAATCCAACTTCCAGCATTGATAGGCCTGAAGTCTTTGTGGCTTAACTTCCTTATCCAGAATAGCTATTACTGCTGCTCCTCAGTGTCTGGCTTCCCAAGCCTTCATTCCTTTGGTGTATTTCAGACTTCCTGTTGTTGCTATCAGAATGAGTCCTGCTGGCAAGCTCTTTTTGACACATGTAAAATACAATGCATGTCCGGTCTGATAAGGAAACAACATTGCCAAGAAAAGTGGGTAAAATCCCTGTGCCAAAATATACCCTCGGCATTTTGGCTTCCAAGTAGACTGTATATCTGCCCCTCCGCAGATATCATAAACATTTTCCTGTTCTCTGCATTTCTACTTTCCAAATTACTCATCAATACAGAAGGGACTAAATGATTTCCATAGAAGGTAATAGTT
>NW_009747249.1:0-5028 GCF_000703405.1 Apaloderma vittatum | reverse complement strand
CCCTTGCCCTTGCCCTTCACCTTTTCTTTTTCGTTAACTGATGAAGAAACTGTTTGATATAACCAGAAAATTGAGTATCCTCCAGCAAAAGGTAAAAGTAGGCTCACTGAGTGTATGCCACAGAAAAAAGGGGTCCTGTACCTTTAAGCTGAGGTATTACCAATTGAAGACTATTTACAGAAGAAGCAATTAAAAGGCCAAGTGTTCCTGGGGAAAATATTCAGGTCCAAAAAGAATATTATTTAAAAATCAGAGAAAATGTGTTATTTTATATCCATCTGCAGTGCATTATGTATGTATGCAGTGCTTGTATGCATGGATGTTTATATAAATATTAAGTGTATATAATATAGTAAATAAAGGTAATGCATGATGTTATTATATACAATATATAGTTATCATTGAAATAGTTGGTTATAGAGCTGTACTTGGTGGTTTCACAAAGGAGCTGAGGAGAACCTGCTTGAGCTGGACACCAGTTCCCTGAAGATGGTTTGTTGCTGTGTAAACCAGCAGAAGGTGCATCTCCTCTCACAGGCTAGAACTTTTCGTATTTCTTCACAGGAGAACTATGAATAGATCCTTGTGTTCATGAGCAACATAGTTTTGAATAGCCATTTCCACCTATGAACAGTACTGTAAAGCTTCAAAGCAATCAATCACGGATAAAAATACAGATGATAAACGCATATGAAACATTCAGGACAGGAGGAGTGTTAGAGTATGGGTTTTTAAGAAGCTTCATGCCGCTGTTTTGTGTTTATGGTCTCTACTAAGCAAAGTCACATGGTCACATGTCAGGATTTCAGAAGGATACAATATCCATTTGTTTGATCCATTTATCCATTCATCCATCCACTTTTCTGGTGAAGTATTCATGCAAAACACTTTAAGACTTTCTGTATTTTTCTCTCTTCCACTAGACTCAGCACAACATCACACATCCTAAAGGCTGAAATGACCAGAGAAGCACGACGCAGCTGTTCCCTTACTTCATACTGAATGTTTTTTTGCAGGTATCGACCCTGTGCAGAGTTGAGAAATGTCTTTAGCCCAGGCTTGTCAATATGGAGCAACCATTGAGGAGTCCATCGCTCCTGAAGATACCTTGAGGTCGCAGGGACGTGACTTACGTATGGGACCTCGGCGAACTCCAGCAGTCTCTGCTGTTTGACTTGCTGAGTGAAAATGAGCGAATGGAGGCAGCGGAATCCAGGTCAGTGCCTCGCATGTCATTTGGTGGTCTTTCAGTTGTTGATTGCTTTCTCCGTCGTAAGGCCTTTGATTTTAATCGGATCATTGTGTGCACATATGGATATTCCTGGTGGCCTAACTGGTGAATGTAATTAAAAGAAATGATTGCCTTTCACTTTAAGCAAACATCTGGTTTTACTTGAAACAAGATGACTTAGCTGTTTCAGAAACATTCTTGTAACCCTGGATTCACATTTTCATCTTAAAATATATATTTTCTCTGTTCAAGCAGCATGTTAATGTAAACACTATATATAACTGACAACCAAAATTTTCAGAAGTATTTGGTGCTCGAAGCATTACTGAAACCACAAGAATTATTACATTTTTGATTTGATCTCTGTAAATCTGTTTCAACAGTCACTCTGATTTAAACAATTATTCTGATTTATACTCCAAGAACTATAATTTGCAAAAAATGTAACCATGTGAAAACATGTTTTTGTATAGTATATCTTGGCAACCTTGTTTTGTTGTGATGTCATTGCCTTAGGTTTCATGGAAATACTGAGGGAATAAAAGGAAAACAAGACCCTAAGTTTGAAGTATATTCACAGTATGTCTCCACCCCTAAAAAGGCTTTAGTGTCTTTTTTCCATGACACTGAGTTTTCTGTTATTTCTTGACTGACATTCTAGTCAGAAATACACTAAAGACTCTCATGAAAAGAATTTAATTGAGAGGGAAGAATTTGTCATCTTTCCCTTCTCCCTATTGTTGCTGAAAGCAGCGACTGCAGAGAAATAACTCTCTAAACCAAACAAAAATTCTTGGCAAATATTGTTCTGCCATCCTTGCAGCAACACTATCAGGTAGGAATCATCATTTGTCTAATGACCTGTTTTGAGATGCTGGGGTTCTTTGCTTTCGTGTTGTTAGAGTGCCAGATTCTAAACAGTTAAACACAGGCACATATGCAAGATACATAGAGCAGCGAAAATGAAATTTCAGACCATTTATCAACAGCAGAAGTAACATTGGGGCTTTCTCCATTAGAACTCTATCTAACCTGGTTTGTTGTAACATCTAAGGGAAGATGACTGTGCTTTATTAAGCCAATAGCTCTCATTCACTTCATCACATCTGCTGCTTCTAAAAAAAATTAAAATAAAATAAATACAAGGTCATTAAGAGTAGCCCTTCATTATAAAAAGCATACGTTACAGATATGTACAATAGAATGAAAAATGGCAAAAGAAAATGTCTTCATATGGAAGCAATCCATCTGGATACACCTAGATATGGTATATGAGGATTTCCAGTACTATTAAAAAGGTTATCCCTAGTACAAGATATTAAAAATATGCCTTGTATGACTTAGGGATTTTAAACATCTCCAATGTTCTTACTGAATGAAATAAAAAAAAAGAAAGGGGGAAAAAGGAGAGCATCACATTGAGAAACATTCCTAACTGGCTTCACATTTTTCTTCTTTCCAGCACCACCAACAAAACACACCAGAGACGTGCCTGTCAGATGTGATCATATGCTGAAAAAAAGGACATGGCTTGCTAATTTCATTTCCCCAGCACAGGCATTTCTGCCTGTGGCTGGGATGTTTGAAAACAGCAGCTTTTTCTTATCTGCTTCGTTTCACAGTGAACTGTAAGAAATTTTCCTGTTGGGGCTGATTCTGCACTCACTCACCTCACTGTTAATCCTGAGTGGTTTCATAGGTTTCAGTGTATTTCTTATGCGGAGAACTGAGCTATCGTTACTGACCCTGTACCTTCTGCCACAGTGCTTGATTACTCTCTTCCAGGCATGGGCCCAGTACAGCAATATGTCCTTTGACTACTATTGAGTCTTCATAAAATCAGACCATTAATTATTTTTTGAAATACATTAGTCAAGGATAAAAACTCACAAATAGTTTGCATTGTTTCTGAGTTTATGTGTTTGCTATTAAGTAACACTTTTCATTTAGTGTGTCCTCACAAACGTACTTTTCAATATACCATTATCAAAAAAACATTTTCATTTTGTGAGTTGGCAACTATTTCAACTCCACCTGCAAAAGTAAATGAGCAAAATGAACATTGGACATGACCTCAGCGCTAGTCATATATCATGTTCTAAATATTGAAGGCAATGTTTTATAAATCTCTACAGCTATGTCCATAGATTTGAGTAATTTACCATATTTCCTTCAAAATGCCAATCATGGACTATGTCTCTAGTAAATTTGGTTCTTGGTACAATAAATAAAATTAATGTTCACGTATTAAGAAGAGTTGCGGTAAATTATTGCTCCCTCTTTCGGGACCATGGCTTTAGCAGTTGGTGTAGGAAATGAAGTCGTTTTGGGGAGTAGGAAACAGCAAGAGTTGTCGAGTGCATTTGAAACTCAGGTTTGAGCTGATCTCAGCCTGCCTCCACGTTAGTCATTTCAAGGTCTGCTGCAGGTGGTCTTCACACAGAAGTTCAAGAGGCTGCTTGTGCCAAAATGGGGAGCTGGGAGGGCTATGTGATGGAGCATTCACAGGGAACAATAAAGCTTTCATGCTATGGAGGGAGTGAAGAACTAAGCTGCGAAACTTTGGAAAATGTTAGTGAATAAAAGGTAAAAATCAGTAAAAGGATTAAAAAAGCATGTAAGAAAAGGAAGGACAGGCTTTGTCTGTGAACATGCTTGGAGACAGTTTTCAGAGGAGACACTACTAAATTGCTTTTTGTTCTGCTAAAGTATTCTACATAAAATCCAATCCCAGCTGAAATAGCACTGTCATTATTGACGGTTTTTCCCCATTCTACCTCAGTTGAAATTCATTATTCATTTTGTTATTGCACCCCCAGCTTTCTAATTTCTCTTTTTTTCCCAGTCCCATCACTTTCTCCAGAGCTGGCTTACTACCCTGCTGGAACTTAAAACTGAGGGTGAAATCTTGGCACTGATGAAGTTAATATATGTTTGGCCTCTGCAATGAGGTCTGGATTTTACATAGATGTTTAAGAAGTTCTGTGGGAGAATTCATGCCTTCACTCAGGCACTTGGCAGTTAGGTATTAAAGTCTCTTTCTTTCCACTGACCCACAAGGAGCCTAACTTATTATTTGAGAATAGGCACTTAACTTGAATTGCAGAGTGTCATTGTTATCATTTTATTCTGAATTTCCATAGTTCAGTGCCTAAGGAGGAGCTATGAGTTGAATACGGTTGTGTCCCCCAAACTTTGTGTAAATCTGGGCTACAGAGGGTAGCAATCCCTCCAGACATTACAAACATGTGGTGAAGGCAGAGTAGTGCAAAAAAAGAATAACTAATGATGGGGTGGCAAACATCAAACAATTTTCATGACTTGTGAAGGGTAGGGTCACCAACAGTGATGGGTATCCCACTGGGGGATGTCTTTGACTACTGTCTTTGCTGATTCCTCAAAGACTCTATTTAGTTGTCCTGGAACTTAGGTTTGCATAGCAATGGTAGATGCAAATGGAGTCAAGAGATCCAATTCTGCATAGGAGAAGAGTGAACTCAGGAAACTGTTCACTTTAAAACAAACTAGGATTGAAGAAAATGGTTGGAGCTTTTCCAACATCTTCTGGTTGGGCAGTTTGCTGTTCCTCTGCTCTGTAGTTAAGCTAGGAGTCATACTGGGGCTCACAGCAGAATAAGAGATCAGGTCTTATAACACATCTTCCATGGGTAAAAAATGCATCCCCTTACTTCAGTGGACTAGATTTTGTTCCACAGGTATGGCTTCATCAAAGCAAAGAAAATTCAGCAAACATTTCATCATGACTAGGGACCAGTACTATTCAATATATTCATCAG
>NW_009747248.1:0-5064 GCF_000703405.1 Apaloderma vittatum | reverse complement strand
TGCCCAGCCCAGCCCTGAGCCTCTGCCCTGAGGGGAGCGGGGTCGGTCGAGGGGCCGCGGTCGGGCAAACCTTTCTCCCAGGCGGGGCGCAGCGAGGGTGGGCATCCTGGCTGCTCCTCACCCAGTGCGTTTCACTGCCTGAAGGGGGAAGGCTCTGCTAACAGTTTAGGAGACAACATGAACCGCATTAAATCGGAGCTGAATTTATCAGTTGGCATTTTAAAATGTAAAAGAGCATGATTTCGTAAATGCAAAAAAACTTTTCTGAATAAAGTTAATTTGCTTTATTCATATAATTTATTTCAGAGGTCCATTATTCTTGGAATTGTTGCGCTTGATTTTAGTAGCCCTAGACATATTAAAGCTGTTTAATTCAGATGCACTCGGCTTACGATCAGAATTTTAATCTGACTTCTCCTTTTTCGATGTGTCCAGTTGTTGCTGGCACCAGAGGGAGTTGTGTCTAAGTGCTATATCGTATGATGCATCTAAAGTGGACTTAATACCAAGAATAGTGAAAATTGGTTGGTAAACAGATAAATGTGAACAACTGTGTAAAGCTTCAGGAAAATTAAGTCACTCATGACTCTTTTTGATTTTATAAAGTCCTATAAAATCTAGGACAGTCACAAAATCTGGATCTTCTGGGATTTTTTTTGGCACATGGGTGGTGATACCACATCCATTGGCACAGAAAACTATATGGCTTATGGCCACGTGGGAAGTGGAAACTGATTCTTTGTTTCAGGAAAGCTTTTTCTTCCCTTAATCACACAGTCTCCTGAAGGACAGTATTTTGATTTTACCTAATTATTGTTTGTTTTTCCACTGTCTTCCTGACAGAGTTGATATATTAGGCAATATTAAGTTGGTGTCCTGGCTAGCTGCTGTGAGAAGACCTGTTGTTTGTATGAACACAGCCCCAGCAGCAGCCAGTGTATAGAGTGCTTTTTCCTGGGTAGAAACTACAGGCTTTATTTCAAGTTAAGGCCTATAGAATGTCATTGTCAAAGAGACCTGTTAGGCAATTAACTAAAAAATATTTGGCAGTTATTCCCTAAAATAAAGCACAATCTTTATCACCTTCCTACTGGATCTAGTTAATTTCAAGTCTGGGAAAAATATTTTCTAATGGATGAGGTGCCCTTTTCATATTACTACATAAATCAGAAGTGTGGATCTGATTTGGAAGAAAAATAAACTTATAATGCCTTAACATATCTTGAAGTGTCTTAATCTTAAATCATATACTAATTGCTTTGTTTTTGTTAAATGTATAGTAGACTACGAATTGACACCATTTCTAACTTTTTTTTTAGGTTCTTGGGGTGTCAATGTTTTAATACCAGAGCAGCAAATAAATCAGTGGTGAAGTCATTTTCTAAGTGGAAGAGGAAGTTTTTCAATACAAAATTGTGGTAGATACAGAGAAATTCTGAACAGATTTTTCTCTAAGGAGAATTGACATGCTTTCAAGATCAAGTGCATTGAAGGGGCAGTTTTGTTTGCCTGAAAAAAAAAAGATTATGTAAAGGACAAGTAAACAATTTGAGGATAAGCTACATTTTTTTTTCGTTGGGGAAAAAGAATTCAATATTTTATTTATGTGCTATCAGTTTATTTCTGGATCATAAGGAGTATTCCCTCTGAGTTTTAATCTCACAGTCTGAGAGGTATTTGGTACAGATTCGAGCCCCTCTCTATACATTTGCTGGCTATCATAAATAATCATGAGCTGTGCTGGATTGCTGTTTACATCCACAAACTGAAATAATAGATGGATTGGTTTCCTTACAGTGATAGAACCAGAAGAGTGTCAGTATTTTAAATTAAATGCAAACTTCAGCAACAGAAGGTTTGTATTAATTAATCATGGAAAAACCCCACAACATAATAAAGCAGAATTTTAACCGCTTTTTAATCTAAAACACACTTTTACTCCAAAAGCTTCAAGCTAGCCTTCTCAGAAAGGTCCATAGACTATGAATTGCCAGAAAGTAACAGATCTTGGTCATGCTTGCCCATTACCAACCCTGAAAGTTTGCTTGTCCTTTAAGAAAAATGTAATGTTGTGAAATTCCTTCCAGTAGTGCCACTGTATTTTGTCTCCAAATAAAAGAAGCTTATTGTAGTATGTTTGCAGAAAAATTCTAAACAAAAATTATACAGCTTATTAGAGTGTGGGAATAGGGATCTAAATTTTAAATAAAATTATATATATATATAAATTGGTGCTGATTTTATAATTGCGCAGTTTGTTTAGTTTTTTCTTACTTTTAAATTCCAACTTAAAATTATGAGGTTTCAGAAATATATTGAAAGTTTAACAATGTTTAAAAATAGAAGAGCATGAGAATTCATGCTTTAAAATGATTTTTAAATTTGTATTTTATATTGTTTTATCTATCTGTCTTTGCAAGCAGTCTTCAGGTTAAAGATACTTCTAACAGGTTACAGTACATTTCCTCTGTATGTAAATTAGATTGGATAATAGAAATTCATAAACAACCCATAATATTCTTTGAAAGCTAAGCTTTAAATTTCATTTTGTGTCCATTCACAAATAAATTAAATTTGGTCTAAAACAGAAAGTGGATCTATGCCATTTTGACATCGACTCATTTTGCAAGGCTTAGGCAGCTAGACATCATTTTAAAGGAAATATTAACTTATATTACATATGTATATTTTTTGTCAGTTTTCTCTCAGTTCTTGAGGTATATTATTTTAATCATTCCATGCCTTAATATGCTTGCAATACAAGGATCTCCCCAAATGGGTGAAGACAAAAAGGCTTCCTGTTTTTAGACTCAGAAATTAAACATTCGGCTGTGGTAGCCAAAAACCATAGATTATCTAAAGGGTCATGATAAAATATAATTATTTTACTAAGTCATGGGGTAACAACAAACTCAAAACTAGATCTGCCTAACTCATTTTACATAAATAAATACTCTCATGTCTAAAAGTACTGCCTATATTGTTTTTCACACCACTGCATTTAATAGAACTGCTGAGAGGACTGTATATATGATTTTAAACTTAAGTTGATTTTTCTTACTCTTGAAGGAGTGTTTCTTTGTGAAAGCAGTTCTTACAGCTTTGTTTTCAACCAGCTAAAAATGTTTTATATATTTACCTTAACCTGTTGTCCTCCACATTCTATTGTCCTAATTGTACTGTTTTCTGATTTGTATTTATGTCTTGAGACAGTAACTTTTTGAATAAAAATAAACCTACAGTATGTTGTATGTTTGATCTTTTTAAATTGGGGCTAGGGGAGGACCGTGAAGAAAGGGGTATGAGTAATGCAAATGTTATGTTTATAGAAATCAAAATCTTTTTCCATGTCTTTTAAGTGTTTGTTTCAGAGTTGGGATAATGTATGAAAAACTGCACTGTTTTATATTTGTAATAAATTGTACAAGTTTTTAAAATGTGAATAAAGCACTAATTGGGTAATAATTTAAAGTAGAAAAGTTAATGCAATCATGATTGTTTTAAATATGCTTTAATTTGAGATAAACTTGTTAAGAGAATTAGTGTAAATACAGAGTGAGCTTTTCAAGAGGTTAGTACCTGCAAATAAAATTTTTAAAATTTGTATAGAACTTTTACATGCCAAGAAATCAATGGTTAATTATTTTTGTGTTACATTTTTTAAAGCTGTATTGATAGCCTTTCTGTTGTTTTCTTTTTCCTATTAACTCTTACCTAACATTGCTCAGAATGCTTTTGATTCAGACATTGAAGATACTGTACATAGTCCCGCTGGAATACCACTAAAAGTGTATGCTACTTTCCCTTTCTTACAGTTGTCATACACCTGATAAACGTTACAGCTTAATTGGCAAGACAGCAAGGAAATGAGGGGAACCCCCTAATTGTCGCTTCCCCTCCCACTCCCTGCTCCTCAGCTACTGAGCAGCTCTGGCTGTGTTGAAAACTCCTTTCTGTCACGAGGCTTTTTAAAAGGAGTCGTTTTAATATCTTAGAGATAATACTTCTAATACTTGCTAATGTAACTTTGGATGTTTGGGGTTTTTAATTATTACTATTATTTCAAATGTTCATTCCTGTCTCTAAATCCTGCTGTAAGTTCAATAGTATCTTGTGAAAATGGTTTTAGTAGGTTCTAAGTTTATAACACAAGAAAAATACCTTCACTATACAATGTAAAGTCTGTTCTAGTTATACCATTTTGGTACAAAAGCCTGTAAATGAAAGAAATTTGAGTTTTGAAGAGAAATGTGATCAAAATAATATAGAAAACAACAAACAACTTGGAGAAAGTAAAGCCTGCCCTCTAGTTTGCCAGAGGGACCACAGAGAAGATACTGTCACAGAATGAAATTCAAAGGAATAGTCTTCACATATTCTGTAAAAAGTATTTCTTGATATTAAACAACCAAAGACAATACGTAAGAAGTTAGTGATTGCTGTTGTTTGTTTGTTTGTCTTTCTTTGGATGGTGTGGTGCTGATTCCTGTGCCTTGTTAGAGCCCATGAATCCCCATCTTCTCTAATCTCAGTATAACTAAATAGTTACCTCCTTAAAATTTACTCCGGTTTTCCTGATAGTTTACACATACACTTGTAGGATGGGATGTGGGGTTTTTTGTGGTTTTTTTTTTTTTTTTCAACTGAGATTTTTGAAATGCTTGAATTCAGAGTAGTGTGTTGCTGCTTTTCAACCTATAGCTACTCTTTTTTTTCCCCTTTACATAGTTTGGTGAATGTTGTGGACTTGGTTCTTTGAAGCATGTGTCAAAATTGCCAATTTGTGCTTGAGAGCACAAACCCACAAACTGGTTCTCTAAAAATACACTCATTTCCAGCTTAACTGCTTTGATTTTTCTTTAATTAATTTATGATACTGAAATGCAGTTTCTGCCATTCCCAGATCTTTCATGATCCTATGAAATCTCTAGTACTGAGATTTGTTTCATTTCTGATATTGATTGACATCCGTAAGGGATCATATCTTTGGATGTGGGTGATGACATGTACTTGGAAAACAAGGTAATATAGGACAATCTCGTAATAATAATAATAATAATAATA
>NW_009747247.1:0-5033 GCF_000703405.1 Apaloderma vittatum | reverse complement strand
GTAACGGAGCCGTAGCTTCTGTGTGCCATTCCAGCGGTGTGTGTTGATGCCTTGAATGAACCAGTGTGAGTTTTCTGTGGTGACTGGAATTCATTTTTTAAGAGAGGCTTTTCATTCCTGTTTAAATTTTTTTTTTTTTGAGGGAAAAATAAATTCCTTCTCCCTGTCTTCGCTATTCATGGGCTTGCCGAAATATTAGATTGAACATTCCCTTTGCGATTTGTCAGGTGCTTACGATTCTAAACATGCGATGATGCTGTATTGATGGCATGTGTGGTAATTTTCTACAGATGCACTATTTTTGGCTTTAGCTCTGAAGTCTAAATCAATAAAGACAAGAAGAAAAAAAAAAAGTGTGTTTGTATTTTTGTTTTCATTTTGACTCTTCTCACTGCAGCCAGCAAATAGTGTGTCACTATGTATCAGGAAGAGATTCCAATCATACAGTTCTTTGAAGAATGCTTACCTTAGTCATAAGATATAACCAGTAATGCTAGGCTTGTTGTAAAAAATCTTTGATGAAATTGTTGTTTGTATAATCCGCTTTGGGATCAAAACACCCAAACTTTTGCAGCTCCATTTCTCTCAGTTAAGTAGACTAAATACAAAAAAGTATTTGGGCTAAACTCTGTTTAGTGACACTGGTGAAAATTTGAAATAATGCTTGTTGTCAGAGTTACTTCAGATGTAAGTTTGATGGCCTGATAAAGCTTAGACCCTTTATAAATGATTTTTTTTCCCCTTTTTGAATACATTCAGCATAAAATGAGTGACGCTTGCAAATGCATGTATCAAGTAATTCAGATGTGAGTACATAATTACTTTGCGTGTCATACTGTCATAAATCTGTTGCGGAAGAGCAGATTGTTACTGGGATTCAGGGATAGTGTTGTAAGCCACATCTAGTAAGAAGAGTGGGCCTAGAAATCAAGAAGTTGACATTGATTTATCAGAAATGAAATCTAACAAAAGAGCTGGATCCTTTAGAAGGATGATGTTTAAGAGAGGAGGATTAAAAGTACAACATTGTGGAGCGTCGGTTCCTGACGTGGCAGTGTAGGCACATGTCAGCACCTCCGGGTTACCAGGGACTCCAATGGGAACCATGAGCTTTCGTGTTTCTTCTCCTCACATCTTTGTCCACTACTTCCTACCTGTGCTGCTTTCCTCCTGCTCCTCCTTTCTTTGCTAGCTGGCCGTGGGATCTGGGATGGTATCGTTGTAATGAGGTAAGAACGGCCATCAGTTCTTCCGAGGTTGAGAAGGACCGGCGATGGAGGGAAAAAGGGCGAGACTGTGGCCTTGAGCTGGGGCCCAAACCAACCGCTGTCAAGAGTCAACCCACCAACTCGCATTGATCAGTCGGTGGCTCCTTTTGCCTCCTTACACTGTGACACCAGCATCTAAAGCTGTTATTTCTGTCACTTCCGTGTAGGTTACCTCTTTTTTCCGGCTGTTTTTCTTTCTGTCCATTTAAAACAATGGGAAGGTAGCCAACACGCAGAGGGGCCCATCTGAAATTCAGCAGCAGAGCAAGTTCTTTGCTTTAGCATATAAAAAAGGCTTTTCTGACAAGCCTGCTTGTCACTGCCAGACATGCAGGAGCAGCATTTTTAACTCCTTTTGCATCAAGCTTCTGTACAGAAATCTCATTCTGAAGAGAAATACCTGGAGCCTGTCTTTATTTCTGTGATCTTACATTTGAAGCAAAACTAGTTTTAAATCCCTTGCATTTGCTCAGTGGTTTCAAAGCCCTGAATATATAGTCACTATGTACTGAGAAGTAGAAAAGATAAACGGAAACCCTTAGAAATACCTAGAGTGATTCAATATTATTCTGTGTTTCTCTTGCATTTATTTTAAACCTATATTTTATTTTCCTTTGCTCCCACAAATACCATCTGTGCATCTGGGTGGGGTACGTGCTCAATCTGGGAAAGCTGCCTTACCAGCTTCAGTCAAACTCCGACTGCCAGCTCCGTGGAAGTGCTTTGGAGCAGTTCTTGTTAAATGGCTCTTGCATTTCTCCAGGACGTGCCTTAGAGAGGTATACTGTATCTGTTGTACAGCTGTAAATTTTAAAAGATTAGCTTATTTTCATGAGAACTAGTAAAGAAAAAAGAGTGTATTAGTTGAACGTATTAAGGAGCTAAACTAGATTTTCACCTGTATAAATGTGTACATATGGATTTTGGACTGCTGTTATCAGCTTCTGTTATGAAATCATTAAATGAAACACTGAATAACTGATGACATGACTGGCTGTTATCAGCAGATGTGCTGCTTTTGACCTGGTGAAAGTATAGAAAAGACTAGTCCATGGGAGACACGTAAGAAAAGGTCAAGCCAGCGTTTTCTAGGCTTCATTTTTGGTCCTTGTGCCTGTTATTCGCACCACTAATCTTAGGCAACTAGAGAAACTACAGCTTGCCTTCTCTCTGCCATTATTCCTGGCATTTTGTGTTCTTACTTCTCCAGAGTACTTTGTGTATCTTTGAAGTAGCTCTAATAGTTGACCATGAGGTACTTTAAGATGCTACCTGATGTTGTTTGGCCTAGGTAGCTGATTCCATCCGTGAATTTCATGGACTGCTTCGTTTTTGAAGAGTAAGATGTGAGAAATTTCTCAATTTAGTTTTCAGTTCTGTGGCTAAATGCTTATGTGGCCTTGGCCAAAGTTACTTTGTCCCAGTTTTCATGGCTGCAGACAGATGTGCTGAAGGCAACAGGGTGTTTGAGAGGGCTGGTGACTGGCAAAGAGCTCTGGGCTAGGACTTGCCATTCGAGCATGACTTTGCCCCCTGTCACAACAAAGCAGGTGCTTAAAACTATAAATGATACATTAAACACTTCCTTGAATTTTCAGAAACAAGTGTGTATCTGAACTTCATTGCCTTCAAAGTATTTATTTCAAGAAGCTGGGTGAACATTTCTGTATGTGCTGGAGTTGTATAAGGCACTAATATATAGGAAAAGAAAAGCTTAGGCTCCTAATTGTTTCAGGGTTTTGTAAAATTTTCTGGTCACCTGAAGCCAGTTACGATCGTATACTCTCTGCTTGGCTCTATCTCTTGGTAGTTATTTACAGAAATTAATTCAATCTAGACTTTTGGTGGAAAGTCCTTGTAATGTATGTCCTTTGTAGAAGGAAAAATAAAACCCAACAACAAAGCAAAACTTTAAAAATACCCTTAAAAAAAATAACTAGTATGTTGTCTGTTATTATGCAAACTAACATGTTTTTAATTTCAAGGCTGAGGTTTAGGAAGAACTTTTTTCCAAACCTTGTCCTAGTGACTGAGAGGGCACGTCAGGTGTTCTGTGAAAGGTTGTATTGACACACATTAAAATTCTCTCAGGTTTAAATACCTCCAGCTGTTGGACAATTAGGAAAATACATCTTTGTGATTCAATTTAAGTGAATAAAATATGAAAGACTGTTTTTCAGACTTTAGATCTTGATAAGTAACTCCCACTCATAGATTTTGAAGGCTAAAATAAATCATTAGCTCCTTCAGCCTGACCTCTAGTGGAAAATGCACCATAGAATGGTTGCCCTTCTGCTGAGGTTAGTTTAATCACAGCATGCCTTCCAGAAAGGTGTGTTATCTTCATTCAGAGACTTTGGGAGACAGGTGTTGATTCACTCTTTTCTGTGACATTGTTTCTCTCTGGAATACATGCACACTAAACTTAAAAACAGCATAGTTGGGTTTTTTTTGTTGGCTTTGATTGGCTTTTAATCGAGGTAGTTATTAAATTATTGCAGTGCAAGGAGGAATATGAAATATTTTAAACAGATGTTTTCCTTCTACAAAACACTCTGCACTTTCCTCTTGTACGCTCTTGGAAAACCAAAAATTTTCCACATGTAAAAACCCCTACTCTACCGCTTTAAAAGCAGGCATGAGAAATGTGAGGTGTAATGCCTGAAGCTTTTTTTCTGTATAATAGAACTAATTAAGCATTCTTAGGAATACATGTTATGGTGAATATGCACACATAGGCGTGAGTTCTGCACAAATGCTTGCAATGTAAGAAGTTGTAACCATGATCGTGTGTAATAAATTCTGTGAGTAGTACTACGGTGATGTAGGGCAGCTCTTGTTAGCCTGGAGTGAAGCATCTTGAAGTGGATATTTATAAAAGAGTGGGAAATGGCATCTCCAGCACACCTTCTTCAAAGCCTATCGAGTTGTAATATGGGCAAGGGAATGGTGGCTGACTTCTCTTAACTAGTCGGCCTTCATTCCTTGGCACAGCATTTCCAAGTGTTGACCTGCATGCTAGGTGGCAGCTTTTGCCATGGGAACAGTTCCAAAAGTAATTTATTTTTATGTATTAAAGGACATTATTTTAGCAGTGGCCATATAATCTCCACAATGGAATGCTTTTATATTTAGTTCTTCTTTGCTAGTTGATCCCAGTGTGCATCACCACTGACAGCATCTTTCTTTTATTCTACATCTCGTATGTGCTGGTGGACTTCTGAGAGAACTTAAGAAGAGGAAGTTCCAAGAAACCTGTCTTTTAAAAAAAAAAAAAAAGAAGAAGATTGTCTCGTGGGTACTGCATGTCCAGTGGGGGGGAATAAATTCAGAAGGTAGTGTCAGTCCTGCAGAAACAATAAGGAAGAAAAAAAAAAGAGAGGACTGAAAGGAGGGAAATACTTTAATGGTAGCTTAGTACAGCATCAAGCGGCAAACTGAATGAAGACTCGTAGAAGAAGCACTATGGAAGAGGCAGGTAACTTTCTGCTTCTTTGTATTTAAAGAAAGTTCATTTTTAAGAATATTTTCCTTGTGCATCCAGTCATTAAATAGCTGCAAAAAGGATTATAAATACGTCAAATCAGAGTGGAGATGACCCATTGGCTAGCTAATTCTGTTTAATCAGTTGCCTCTTAAGGCACTTGTGGCAGAAAGGCCACTGCTGTGGGAGGCAGAGGTTGTGTGACTGAGGAACAGTCTTTGAAATAGCCCCAGAAACAACATCACACCTACAGCACTGGAGAGGGTGATTTTTTTTTTTTT
>NW_009747246.1:0-5037 GCF_000703405.1 Apaloderma vittatum | reverse complement strand
CTTTCCCCAGCCAGCCACCTCAGCAGCCCTTTCTGTTGGACCCCAGCGATGGACTGAGCTTCTTCCAGAAAGCCCCTGCCTACCCCAATGCCTCTTACAGTGACTACTGGCCCATGCCAGCTGTAAGGCCACCCTCTGCCCAGCAAGAAAACATACGGAGGGAGCTGTGCTCCCTTTTCCCTTATGGCGAGGTGAACCACATCATGGCTTTGTACCCCAATATCAAGGATATTCGTAGCTTGACTTTACTGATTCAAAGACACAGAAACTCATGAAGCCTCCAGATCCAACCTTTCCCAACAAGCACAAGTCTTAGGGCAAAAAGATGCTAATCCAAGGCGTAACTAAGTGTTATTAATGAACTCTGTGGCAAGGGTTATAGCTTTTCCAGGAGCACAAGTCTAAACATCAACCAGTTATGGGGCATCAAGTCAAGGCAAAGGCTGCCATTCACTGTGGTGGGATCTCATTCACTTCTGATGGAAATGAATGGGAAGGTAACTGGGCTGTCAGCATTTGAACCTCACTGGTGACTGGGTTCAGGATGACATAGATCTTCATTAATGCCTTGAAACACTAGAGGTGTTTTAAAAGTCCTAATCCATTGTTCGACTACCGCAAAAGACCCATGGTCCCCAGTAAGGGGCTCTCCATGGACCCCCTCCATGACTACTTGCTCAGCTAGCACAAAAAGTGATTTGCCTTGTTTATCCTGACACAAGGCCGTGCTCTCTGCTAGAAGACACCTTTGGGCCCATATTTTTGCCTGATGGAGGCCCAGCCCTGTGTCCAAGCTTTCAAAGATACATCTTGTGTTTATAAACCAATGCTGTGAACACACAGAGTCACTAGCAGAGGTGATGGAGGTACAGCAGAGCACCTGAAGACATCTGCAGGTACATTTCTCAGGAATCATACTTAATGTAAGTCACATCAGGGAAGTCATCTTCAATGTAAGTCGTCCTGTGGACTGAGGGTTCAGAGCTGTTAATTCGAAAAAGAAGCAGCCCAGGTGCCAAGGGAAAATAGAAAAAAAAAGCTTTAAAGTGTTTCTTTTGTGTCAAACAAGGAAACTATTCTTGAGTTAACCCATAATTACCAAATGTGGTCCCATAACACAATTATACAGCTGATTTATGATGACATTTAAGCTGTGTTCTGCTTGGACATGTTTGATTTTCAGTAAGCTGTAAAGCTGCTAATCTCTGCCTTATTCCACCAAATTCTTCAGGTTATAATTCATATATTAAGGTTTTTGGCATTGTACCAAAGTTTACGTATGTCAGCATGACATGTTTTAAAAATACTTTAACACATTATAAAATGGTCACCTAGAACAGTTTGTCCAGAATAATGTTGTCTTTTTCTTTCTTTCTTCATTTTTATTTTCCATTTATCTTAGCGCTGATGCTTCATGAAGTCCAACATTCCAGGTGGGATTTACAAACTCTCTGACCCTGATATCTCTGTTAAGTTCTTCTCTGAAGTGCGATCGGTGATAGTTGTTGGTCCCAGGCAGGTATTAAGCACGGCCCTCATTGACAACTCTGAATTATCTGGCTTTTGCAAAGGTGGCTAAGGAGTATTAGTTTACCTTTAGAGACATAATCATGTGATGCATTTTTTTGAAAGTGGGGATAGTTTTACCTGTTGCCCTCTGTAAACCACCACCAGTCTTTTTTTTTTTTGGGGGGTGGTGTTCAAAGAATCTTCAGGAAATAAGTATACTGTATCAGTTCAATCTCTTATGGCCATGTGGTTGGCTGCAAGAAATTCTAATCTGGAGTCTGGAGATATGCTCTATCTTCACAGAACATGACATTTTTTTCCATTAATTATAGTCATAAATATTATAACTTGATCACCAGCATGGCTTAAAGATTTATCCACTGCATATTACATAAAGATTAGAGAAAGCATTAAGACAAAACTATGGAACAAACGTCCCTTGAAATGCTTTGAAAAGTATTTGAATTTTACAGCCATTGTTAGTTGCAATGGAATATGCCACGCACCACACATCACAGAGAAGCAATCCGAGACATTTAATAGATTAAATGCCTATATTGTGCCTATGCAAGGCCAGGCTCATCAGCTTGTCTAACAACCCCCATACTGGAGCTTTTCCCTTCTGTACACAAACACATACACACACACATATATACATATATATACATACACATACATATACATATGTACACAAACATACACTTCCGGAGAAAGCACAATGCAAAGTGGGAAAACATCTTCTACATTCTCAAAACGAGCAACTCCCGAATGACAGCATTCAGAAAATATCTGCACAGCAACAGAGAAGGATGTAACAATATATGTCAACATTTATTTTTATGTCTGGAATGTATGTTACATACTTCCATACTGAAAGCATTTAAAATCTACAGGAAAATGGGCATACTTCCTTTTTATAGTGCCTTCAGCTTGCTGGAGACACGTGCTTTTCTCTTTTTCCCTTCAGGATGCACAGGAATTTGGTAGTGATTCAAAACTCTCTCTTCATGTTTAATCACTTATTTTTTCTTTCATTTCTGTCTTATTTACTGGGAATTTTTCAGTCAAATACATAGAATGTGCATCCTGCTGCGAAAGTATCTGAGAAAATAAATCAGACTTTGGTGCTAAACAGAACTTGGTTTCTCTTGGCTCTTCTGCTCACCAGAGGGTTTTTCCTCATGGAGCTTTTGTTCGAAGGGCAGCTCAGCAGCAGTGCTGTGTCACTGCCTGTTTGAGAGGAGCTCTGCCGCTGGCCAAGAGCCCACAGAAAGCACAGGGTGTTTTGTTATTTCACCACCGCTTGGACATCTGGGACTCGGGAGTTCCTGCTGCAGAGCTTTTTACACTTTCCAGGAGAGGATGATTTCTTTTTGGCTTCGTCATCTCCTGAGGCAGGGAAGGGGCTGCTAACAGAAAGCGGGAGGCAGCTCTTGCACACACAGGGCAGGAGGCTGTTGCTATTTTGTATCTCTGCTGAGATGCATTTGAGTCCAGCTCTCGCTGCCACGTTGAAAATGAATTCATAAATCCCAACAGGCTCAGAAAGCCCTTGATGTTCTTTGCTTTTTGGTAGTCACGGCTCTTTTAGAAGCAGCTGGAAGCAGTGGGAACAATCCTCTAGATAACAGGCTGCTTTCTAAGGGAGATGTACAGAGTTGCCAAGTTCATTTTAAGATTAAAAAAACCCAAACCAACAAAACACAGCATAAAAGAGAATCCTCTTCCCTTTTGTCTTCTTACCCTTCCCCAAAAGTTAGGATATCATAGGTACCCTCCTTTGAGAGGGGCTAGGGAAACTAAATACAAATATTTCACTGAAAAGTTTTGTGTGGAAGTCACCCCTGAACAGCTCTTCAGCCCAAAAAGGGGGAAAGAGCATTGTCCTTGGCAGCTCATAGGACCTCCCTCCCACCTCTTTTTAAATACAGAAATTTCTCCCTCACAGAATGCTGACGAAAAGTCTAGTAATTTGGTGAGCTTAGATGCCATAACAATTAATGCCCTAAGATGGTCTTTGAAGTAGATAATAATCTTGCTCTGTATCAAACACTCGTATTTCCTAATTATTCTGAGAAGTTTTGCTAATATTTTAACTTGCTTCCCATAAGAGCTTGCACAATTTATAAGTAAACATTTGAACTAACCACAACAAACTATACAGAACAAGATAGGTTTCGCGGCTTTTCCTTAAAAATGTTGAATTGCTAGGGAAGAACAAGTAAGCTCTGTACTTCACCAAGTGAGAGAGATGGCCTCTGCAAGTCAAAAAAAGCCCAAAGCCTCTGCTGAAAGTCTTTAACTGGCTCCTACACTGGACACAGGCACTTTACACACGTATATCTAAGATAACAACTCAGATATTATTCTTCACCTTTTGCATGGACTTTTCCCAAGACAATGCTGGGGAAACTGGAATGCTTTGAACTCATGCAAACAACAGTTTATTTTACAGCACCACTTGTCATTAGCGTTATTAAGAAAGCACTATGACTTGCAATCAATAGTGAAGGGACTTTTATAGCAGTTTAGCCATATCCCTTCTCCACCCTGAGTTGGGATCACCGCCTTGAAGTCTTGCTGCAGGCTTGGAGGAACTCTTCAGTAACTGATGTGCTGACTTGGCAAATGCAATCAAAACGAACACACAAATGGAGCAAAGCTGTGAACACAGCAATTTGAGGGGACAGCATAGGCAAGGCAGCAAGCCAGAAAGCTAGGGCAACGCATGCAAGGCTGGCAGACCTTTGAATGCAGAGAGGAAAACAGATGATGTGCCTCTGCTGAGACCAGAAGCATCAGAATTGCTCCCCATGACTGCACCGCCAGCTCCTCCTCTTTGGCTCCACCTGCATCACACAATTTCCTTGGCTTCCCTGATCTTTACGCATTTTCTTTCTTGCATTCTTGCTGGGCTCAGGATTTCCATTGTACTCTTTATGGAGTGGGTCACAAGTTACAAAACACTTTCCTATCCAACCCCTCTCCTTCTAATTTCCACAAAACCATGTGCCCCCAACCACCGTCACCCCAGCTCTTGTTTCCTGCTCCCTCCTAACGCCAGGCGTTCACCTCCTCCCTTGCTGTGCCACATACTCCTCCTGCTCAAGCCCACAGAGCTCCTAATTCTTCCTTTACCACTGCCCTCTAGCTTAAGGGTCTCCTCTTCCCTTCTTACATTTTCTTTTTCTTTTTCAAAAAATACTGTTTGGTTTTGGTTTGAGGTTTTGGTGTTGTTTGATTTGTTTGATTGCCGTTACTGGAAACAAAGGTGTTTGTTACGACAGACTTAGCATTAGAAGAAAATTAGAGAGGCTCCACAAGCTGTTCGTAAAACCAGAAAAAGATTGAAATGAGTTGAAACAAAAAGTGAGTGCTTTTATTGAACATTAATTTGTGACCTGTTTGTGGCAAACAAGAAAGCAAACCAGCTCATGTTATTGAAGGAGAGGTGCTCCAGCCCTCTGATGAATTTTTTGGCCGCCTTCTGGAGCCGTTCCAAGAGGTCCACGTCCTTCTTGTGTTGAG
>NW_009747245.1:0-4683 GCF_000703405.1 Apaloderma vittatum | reverse complement strand
TTTTTTTTTATAAACTGAAGTATTTTTCTGTAACACCAAAATAGGTGAGATGAATAGATTTACCTTTTGTTTGTCTATTGAGTAAAATAAATTATCTATCATCCAGTTCCATTTGGTTACAACGGAGCAGTGTATTGTTGACTGATGACCTACAGTACAAATAACTAGTTTTATCAAATTGATTTGTGTGCACATGTACTAAAATATAAAGCCTCTAGTACTGCAGACTGGGGTAAAATGCTGTAGGCTTGATCCAAAGGTCCTAGTGGGGTGCTAGAAAACACAGAGACCAAAAAGTCAAGTTCAACCTAAGTAACGGGCTCCCTCATTGTATTTTAAGATTAAAATTTGAGTTTTGCTTCTGATTTAGAAGTTAATATCATTACCATCAGGCTAGGTTATTGGTACAGTTCAAGATCAGCCAAAGGTCACATACTGAAAGCATTAGAATGAGCTCCTGTGGCACCTTAAATTTTTCTTGAAATTCACCCAGTCAGTCCTAGATAAGATTTAACATTGCCTGGGATATGAGATCATTATAGCCCAAGCTGGTGTGACAGAAGACCAGAATAGTGACATTTCTGGAAAGGCAGATTGGGACGAGACTTATAGTTCAAATAAGACAGTGATAATGGTGCTTGTTCTTCTTCACAAGCAGCATAGAATTTCCTGGGCAAAACCAAATTAGTAAAGAAATTTCCATCTGGGAGACGGTGCTGTTCTTTGTCAACATTATTCTAATCACAGGCAAATCAAATATTTAAAGTCAGAATCTTGTCTGAAGACTATCTGCAAAAACAAAATTACGCATTCTGTCTGCAACAGGACATGATGCTCTTCAGGGCACAGTGTGTCGCAATCATAGTTCTGCATTTTGAGTGTTTTAGCTACTGTCATGTGTACTCAGTTGTAATTTTTCCCATGAGAAAGAAGAGAAACAGGTGCTGCTGCTGCCAAAAAAAAAATAAAATACTTTTTCCTAATGTGTCTTAAACCTATTGTACTTGTCTTCACTTTACTGAACTGGCACCGAGAGCCACAAAAGAAGTTTCTGCATCTGTGCACAGCATTCATCCTGCATACCCTCACATTTTCAGCTTTTACCTCTTATTTTCTTGTAAATAGCTAACCTACTTTGAAGGAGGACTTCTAACATTCAAATATATTACTACTCACTTTAAAAATACAATGCAGCAAAACTTGTCATCCCGGGCAGTAGTAAACATCTTGTGGATTGTCTCTGTGAAAAGGGCTGAGGCGCATGCCATTTACTAAATAATCCATCTGGATAGAGGTTAAGCTACAAAACAGACAGCTGAGAAAGTTTGCCTCTACCATCACTTGTTCTGCAGGAGGAAATATTGGCTGCCTCTTTTGTTATTTCTAAGAAGAAACAGACTTTCAGCCTCCAAAATGAGCAAAGTCAACTTCCTGCCATGAATCAAATGCTAAGGAGCCTAAGTGACATGACAGCTGTAGGTGGGTGTAGATGGTCACTGGCACAGAGCTTTTAAAGGACCACCCCTCCAAACAAGCTCTGTCATACAAATGGCAAGCCCATCGAAAACTGCAGTATGTCTCAAAGTGTGGAGGGGTATCCTACAGCTCATGTCTTTCCCCCCTCATCCATAAAGGGGAATATTATTACACAGTTAAAAATAAAATTAAGTATTCCTGAAAAAAATCCTTTTAATCAACTGGCAAAAGTAAATCTGGTACTTACTCTGTTTCAGTCCCTGAAAACCCATTTATAGGGGGATGAGACTTCTGTTTCATCAATGTATTCATCAACTAATTACAATTTTTTAGCATATCCATTTGACTGCCTACAGACTGGATATGGCTATCTCTGAATTTGCCCCCAGATCTTACAGAATCCATGCGTTCATGGAGTTTTTTATCCAGCACGGAGATTTTGTTCTCTGTCTTCAGAGACTGTTAAACTGTTTCGCAGTCTCTTGCAGGAAGAGACAGTAATCTTTTAACCTCTTTGTGTACTTCAGCCCCAAACATCAGCTCAGGTACACTCCCGGCTTTGGAGGATGCAGTCAACATTGGCATCTGGAAGTCTCATTCTAACAGCAAGAGCTAGCATGCAGCAACAGCTTTGTCCTCTGGGTCACTGCCACAGGTCAACAAAACCTTGGGGTATCTTCATCAACATCATTTGGACTTCAGGCAAATAAAGACTGTGATGGTAACAAGTAACATAAGGTGCTTCCCTGTTTCTTTCTTATTCAGGATTGTTTAAAAGAGTTCTGTAGTCACGTTTAACTTTTTCATTAAGAAAATAATTTAACAAAGTTAGGACATTGTAAGTGAAAAGGCAGACAAATTATTAATATTTTCACAGAATCTGGGTCCATTAGCAAATCTCAGAAAGGGCTGAGGATCTGATACATGCTAGTAAAGTCAGGGAGACAAACATCAATTACAGCAGACTTCATCATCTCCACAATGCACATCAAATATGTAAAATGAGACATACAGTTTCTCAAGAGTTTATCCCTCATATGTGAAGTATACAACTAAGTACTACATAGAACAATTTTAACAATACCGTTTCCACAGCAGTCTGGAAGTAACATGTGCCTCGTGTTACTTCAAGCCTGAGATGCTGAAAGCATAAGCAGTCTGTCTTAAAAGAAGAAAAAAACATCCTTTTTCTCTGCAGATGGCAAATGGTGTCTGTCAGCTTCTTGGTAACAGAAACCAGATGTGGAATGGCCATCCAGTCCTATAAGTTTGCCCTCAATTTATACTGCAGAAATTGTATTAAAAGAAATTTCTAGAATTGTTTAGAAATGATGTGATTGCCATCCAACCACAGATTATAAGTCTTCATTACTGTTATTCCTGCTAATGCAATCATTCTTGGGTGGCTGCATGGATGCATCAGACGTAATAAAACACAGTAGAAATAGCTATTTTCCTGAAATACTTCAGCAGCTGTTATAAACTGAGTGTCTTTTGAATGAAAGGATTAAATCATGGAAAGAACTGAAACTGGTTTCCTGGGCCTTTCCAAGGTTCTGGGTCCTTGAAGAGAAGCTGAACCACTCTGGCAACAGCATGTAGCAGATACAAAGGGCATTTGCTGTGGGTAATGGTAACTAAAAACGGTTACCAGTACTTGAAGCTTTTTGGACAAGGTCAAGATTTTCCTTTAAAATATATATAATAAACTTGTGTCATAAACAAGGTATAAAAAGAAAAGTCTTAATTTTGACAGACTGGACTTCTGGGGGAACTGCTCTTTAAAAAAAGTTTCACCACCTCTACCAAATCTGACAGAATGAAATCTGTGTGCTGCCTTGTGAACAGGAAGCTACAGTCAGTTTTCAGGAAGTATGTGAGAGCTACAGCACTTTAAATAGAGTATCAGAAGCCAGTGAAGACAGGAGAATACTGTTATCCCAATGAAAGGTATAGTAGAGCAGAGCTCTTTCATTAACAGTTTGTAATTTCCAATGACCAAGAACCCCTGGGCTTAGGAAGGTTCATAATTTGTCTAAGGTATAAATGCCTTTGATCAAGACAGGGAGGACTCCAAAATTAGCCCTAAAAAGATTTGTTAGTGGTGGATAGGCAATCACTGTGGGAAAGACTAAGAAAAAAGTTTCACTAAAACATTAATTGCTACAGTTATACAGCTCATGGGCTGCTATCTTTCGGAGTCTTTTGAGATATCCCTTTGATCTCCTGAAAGTAGAGGACATGCCTGACACAAAGACCTTTGGCTATACCTCTGCACAAAGATAATGCTGACTCTGATTTTTAAGTCACTTACTGTTCTAGCTGCCTGGGAAGACCTTAGTGTAACTAAGACAGTAGATGTTGTTTCTGCAACAAAAATACCCTAAAACCTGAGAGGAAATAAGCTCATCTATAAAATGTCTTGCTGACAGGTCCCATTTTTTTTCAGGACTGCATAATAACTCTATTCTTACTTTTACTTCATTTAAAAGAATGCAGGGGAAGACGTGGAATACTTTATCACTTACGTGCAACATTTCACAATTCTAATAAATTTGTTTGCAGTTAGGTTTTACACATAAATTGAGTTCTATGACATGCCAAAACATTCAGACTTAATAAATGAACACTAGCTTTTTAGTGAGTATCCACTAGAAAGGATTTGTTAAAATGTGGAAACACTCAGCACACTGAAGCAGTCATATAATTTTTGAAGAAAGTGGTTATTTTAAGGAAAGGATAACAAATATACAGGAATGAGGATTCAATCTTGTCTATTTCCATTGGACTGAATGTCTCTGCTTCTCTGTGATAACTGTGTTTATGAAATCTCAGCCAGTCCCCACTAACCTCTCCCCTACAGCCCTGCCACTAATCTAGCATTTATACATAGCTTGCACTTCTGTAATGAAAATAATTAAAACATATTGAAACAGGATCTACTTGAAAGGTAAACAGAAAAGTATAATCAATTTAATTTCTGTAGTATAAATGCTCCAATGTAGTTCCTTAGACATTGAATAGTAAAAAGACTTTGTCCTGCCATCTAAAGCTCCTAAATCACTATACCATATAATAAAATGTTGATGGTTAGGGATGGGCTAGCCACTAAACGCTGATAGATGCTTTCTAACCCCTCTCCCTCCCCTGACAAGGGAATGAGGCAGAGAGACTTCCAAATTGGAAAAGAAAACTAAAACAGCTTTA
>NW_009747244.1:0-5060 GCF_000703405.1 Apaloderma vittatum | reverse complement strand
CAAGGTCAGGCTTGATGGGGCCCTGAGCAACTTGATCTACAGATCCCCCTACTCACTGCAGGGGAAGTTGAACTGGATGACCTCTAAACGTCCCTTCCAGCTCTGTGCATTCTGTGATTCTGCAAAAGACCGAAGGATCTTGTACACTGTTGTTAGAGTGTGAGTATTATACGTTGTCTCTGTCAAATGTAGTGGTAAAAGGAAGATTGCAAGAAAGGACTTGTTCTTGGTTGTAGCTTTGCTAGATGAAGGAGACAGATTATGCTTTTGGCTGTTAATCTTGGAAAATCAAGGTACTGGCAATTTATTGGTTCCATTAGTAGGTCGGCCTTGTTTGATGGGCTTAGATATTTTTGTATTTCTGTTTTTTAGCTGTTTTCTCAACTGCATCATTTGAAGTGGATATGTTGCTTGTGCTTGTAAATTAAGATCTGTGCTTTTTGTTCTTGCTTTTGTACAAGTCCACTTTTGGCAGGCAAAAGATCTGCAACTGCATTTGCCAAGTCTGTGAAAAAGGAATTCTTTTTCTACCTCCTCTTGTTTCTTTTGCGTAATTTTTCTGAGTTGAAGAGATAGGTATTTTCGGTCTCTAAAGGTAGTAAGTACCACACTGTTCCAGAAAACTCCTTTTTAGATCTGATTAAATAAATCTCATGGACTCAAAATGCTGGAAGTTGGAAAGCAAAACATCCAAAACCAGTCTAAGATTTGCTGGTTCTGCGTTTTTTTTTCTGCAGCAGTGAAATAATTTTAAGTTGAGCTGTGGAACTAACGTGCTTGTTAGAGATGGGGCAGGAAGTGAGCTGTGGCTAGGTAGAGCCATCTGAATAAAAACTTGTCAGAAAGCTGCTTTCAGCTAATCCCTGGGAGGAAGTGAGCTATAATCAGTACTAAGTGAGCTAATCACAGGAAATCTATTGCTCAACAGGAGCCTTTAAGAAAAAAAAAGGCGGGGGAGGGTGATAGGGAGAAGGGATGAAAGAAAAATACCCATGCAGAGGTTTCATTCTGCTTTTCCACTTCAAAATCTGTTTGGCCCAAGAAAATGTAATATCTGATGAAATGAGCAGCCCTCCAATATCCACTTAAAAACTGCACTATTATATCTATCTATCTATCTATCTCTATTTGTCTTCTTTTCTAGAATAACGAAGCCTTGAGTCTCATCTCCAGGAAAGTGTTTTCTCAGGTATTAAAAGGTGGTGGCGTGGGGAGGCTGAGGATAAGCTTGGTCTCAGTGTACTGTGAACGAGTCTCCAGATGTTTTTAACAAGGATTTTATATTATAAGCTAGGAGTGGGACGTGACTATCTGAAATCTATCTTGTTACCTAGGTCTTTTCTTGGAGCATCACACGCTTGTTCTTTTATCATATTGTTTATAATTACTCTGTGCTGCTTTTCACTTGACATCTTCTGCCTTGGAGATTTGTTTGCAAGACATCTATTTTGCTGTTTTCCTCTGCTCTGGACCTAGCTGTCCCGGATGCCGTTCCGTGTGCGTGACAGCTGTAGCCAGTAGCACCCTATAAGGCTCTACAGGAAGACGGTAAACGACAGCCACTGCCTTGCAGATCACTGTGAGGAGGACTTTCTTTTCTCAACCTTCCCCTCTGCTGGAGCAGGGACAGGGAAATGCACTTACCCTCATGGCTTTTTGCACTTTTGATCTGTTATCTTTTTCCATTCCTTCTGTTGGATGAAAAATGGTTTTGCTTTCAAGCATTGTGCCTGCTGCCTGTGACCCTGGCCCAAGTGTTCTGTGAGTTCTCTTTGCAATAGTTCAGGTGGTGTCCCAATAAGGTCCTGCAGCTGTAGCGGCACATTGAGAATTACAATTTCAAAAGCAAAGTGGTTATGTTTCTTAATGCGTTGTTAGCCTGAAATCCATTACTTCTGCTTTTTGGTCAGCCCTGCAAAATAGACTTAAATTTGATGCTTGTCTTCCTCCTTCTATTTTACGTTGCTGATTTTAAATGAGTTGAGTAATTTTTACCTGCAATAAACAGAACTGAGTTCAGTTCACAGCTCTTTGAGCCACGTGTCAGGGTACATACATACAGAGGATTTGATTTATTTCACTGATTTAGTTCTGGCTCCTCAGAGACCTGTTGCTTAAATGGCAATGTAAAGCCAGGATACTGTGTGCCAGGAGTAGGAATTTTTGTACCTGTTGTCAAACAGGTCTGAAATAGATGTGTTTTCTGGTGATTTGTGGTTTGTTTGTTGGTGGTTTTTTGTTTTGTTTTGTTTTTTCCCAAGCATCAAATCCTGGGCAGTGAAATACAGATGCAGCCTAGCCTACTCAAATACGTGAACTTTAACATCTTAAGAAGACAAATTCAACGTGTTATGATATGAGAGCTTTCTACACCAGCTATTTCATTTGACACATGGTGCCAGCCTGGAGCCTTGCCGTACTGTGCTGCAAGACTGATGTATATATAGCAGCCCCGTGGTGGAGGGGGGCCTCTGTGGTGAGCCCGATGCCTAACAGCACACCGTTTCAGCTGGGACGGGTGTGCGTGTCAGCCTTGATACCGATCACGAGGGAGGCCAAGGAGGCCAGGACCGGCATAAGAGCTGTACTTCGGAAGTTCTTCAGGAAGCAGCTCGGCTTTATGCTCACACAAGGAGGATTCGGGGGCTGCGAACCAACAAAAAAACAAGCCAAAGCCAGAGCATTCAGTGTAATGTGCCACAGCAGTATGTTTTCATCAGCTTTCTGCAAATACTGCCCAAATCCCACTTTAATTTCCAGGTTTTACTTACCTCAGGGTTATGTTTCTGGATGTTTTCCCACCAGTGGCAGCAACAGAAACTACTGCCTCTTCTGTGACCTGGGTAAGCTGTAGGTGATTGGGCCCTTTTCTTCCCCAAAAGGAAGAAACCTAATGAGCAGCAGAATGGACTTCTATAATACCATTGTTAAAATGAAACTCTGAAAGCATGAGCAAATCAGTCACTGCAGGTCTCTACAGGGGCTGGGAGGAAGAGGGTCGGTTAAGCTACACAAGGAGTGTACACCTGTGTTTGTCTTGCCTCAGCCTCACCTGGAAAAGGTGAAAAGTTGCACTTCTGAGGAACCTGGGATCAGGTCTCCCACTGATGGTGGTGAGTGATTTAGGAAGGCGCAGACCCTGGCTGGTTGCTTGCTACTGCCTCTGCAGCAGAGGAGAGAGCACATTTGCTCTTCAGCTGCTGCAGTTTGTGTTACGCTGGTGCCTAAGGCTGCCGAGGATGAAGAGAGAAGTTCCATGTTTGCTGCCTCAGTGCAGGTGTAGAAGCCTTTGTCAGCTTCTTGGGAGTAGTGTCAGTACTGGAGATAAGGGCTGAGAATTGGAGCCTTGTAGTCCCCAGTGCTGGTACCTCTTTTTTTGTGGCGTGAGCAGCAGACCTGTTGGGAGGAAAGCTTTTAGCTTTTTGCGACTGTAATGGGTTGCAGCACTGTCCTGTGGGGGGAATGAATCTGTCTGAAGACTGTAGCTGAGTATTGTTTGCAGCTTCACAGCTTGTCTCTGTGGTTCATTCTGTTGCTTTCAAGTTCTTGTAATTAAATATAATGCGACTAGTGATTGTGAGGGAATTACTGATGTGCTTGATTACATCATTATTACGGGTAGTATCTTAACTCGCAAAGATGAAAATGAATCCCTTTCCCATGGTGACATCCTCTTCCATATATTACCTTTGCATCTTCTGTCATCTTGCTACCAAATTTAGCATATTTTTACGAGGTTGTTCAAACCTGGGTAAACCATTTTAGTAAATGCTAAAAAAACCCCCACTGTTGTGTTGTCTTATTCTGTCAGAGAAGTATGAACCTGACATCCTTTTTGCCAGTATACAGGCTTCTATCAGACACTGGAAAAAAAGAAAATTTGCCTGGTCCTTCGCAGTTCCGTGTGCAAGCCATGATTCGATGATAAGGAAACCACATGGGTGATGGTGCAAGAGTGATTTTACCTAGGTACTGTGAAATGAATAGGCTAGGCTCCTTTTCCTCTTTCGGGGAGTGAGAGAGCAGAAGAGCTCCAGGGTGTATGTGTGCGTTTTTGGCTTTTGTTGTTTTTTTTTTAAATCCCTCCTCCAGTCATTGCCCATAATGCCAAACCTTCATAGGAATTTCATAAGTACTTCCTGACACTTCCCTGCATCATGAAGGCAGAATGAGGATAAAGAAGAGGGAAACTGCTCTTCTTATCTACACTCAGCTGTCAGAAGGAGACTAGCTGTTTGGATTTGGACTTGAACAAAATGATTGATTTTTAACTTCCGATGATGACTGAAGGATCAGGCTTCTATTTCCTGAAGCAATCCGTTGTGACTGGAGCTATTGTAATTTATTTAAACTGTGAATTCAAAGCTACTGTGCACTGAAATGGTCCTTTGTTCAAAATAGTTTTGAATCTAACACTTTATTTTAACAAGTCTTTGAAAGAGCCACTCAGATATTATACTACTTTGTGTTATTAAATAAATCCCATCTCTTGAGTTTTTCCTAAAAGCCAAGCTTTTATTAAACCACAGATTTAATGATCTCGAAGGATTTTGTTTAATTGCAAATGACAGAGCCAGTCACTCATGTAGGAAGCTGATGCCTGAACAATTTCTGCAATTCCTGTCTACACTAGCAGCCCTGCCGCTTGTCCTCCTGTAGAGCTCCTGGCCTCTAATTCTAAGGAGGTGAAGGATCTTTCTCAACACTGACAACACTGACCAGCTAATCAGAGCTGCAGATCTAAGGGTTCTGCACACACGCTGTTATGCCAGTTTCTTGAAGTGCCTGATTTTCTTGTGGAATAAATGAGTTTTGGAGTTTCATATACTTGGCTCCAATGTGTTGCTTAACAATTTCTTGACCATACAAGGTGCTAAGGAATGATTTCTTTCAGATCAAGAAGCTGTACTACTGAATATGCAGTGGGCTGACTTGTGCTGCTTCTGTCATTAAAAATTAAGAATTTTTTCCACAGTGAGAATCTTATTTAAAAAATATGTTAACAAATGTGCAGTAAATGTTTGGGTTTTGGTTTTTGGTTGGGTTTTTTTTTTTTTTTT